>NW_027040420.1:0-72500 GCF_034236695.1 Oncorhynchus nerka
AATGTACTTCATTCAATTACATATTACTAAACTGAGAATTATAGATGAGAAGTATACAAGCTGGGATTATAGATGAGAGAGCTATACAAGCTGGGAGAATTATAGATGAGAAGTATACAAACTGAGATTATAGATAGAAATATACAAACTGGGAATTATAGATGGAAAGTACAAACTGAAATTATAGATAGAAAGTATAAACTGAGTTATAGATAGAAATATACAAACTGAGGGTATAAGATAGAGAGAGTAGAAATATACAAACTGGCAAATTATAGATAGAAATATACAAACTGAATTATAGATGAAAGTATAAACTGGGAATTATAGATAAAGTATACAAACTGAAGTATAGATGAAAGTAGAGTACCAGCTAAATTATAGAATAAACCTGACACAAATTATAGATAGAAATATACAAACTGAATTATAGATGAGAAGTATACAAACTGTTATAGATGAAGTATAGATAGAAATATACAAACTGAAATTATAGATAGAAGTATACAAACTGGAGAATTATAGATTATGGATTAGAGGCTATACAAACTGAAATTATAGATAGAGAAGTATACAAACTGAAAATTATAGATAGAAGTATACAAGCTACAGAATTATAGATAGAGAAATATACAAACTGAAGATTATAGATAGAGAAATACAAGCTGTATAGATAGAAACTATACTGAATTATAGATAGAAGTATACAAGCTGAGATTATAGATAAGCTACAAGTGGAATTACTAGATAGATATACAAGCTGAGATTATAGATGAAAGTATACAAACTGAAATTATAGATAGAAAGTATAAACTGGGATTATAGATGGAGAAAGTATACAAGCTGAGAATTATAGATAGAAACAAACTGGGGTATAGAAATATCCAAACTGAAATTATAGATAGAAAGTATACAAACTGAGATTATAGATGAGAGTATACAAACTGTATTATAGATAGAAATATAAAGCTGGGATTATAGATAGAAGTATACAAACTGAAATTATAGATGAAAGTATACAAGCTGAGATTATAGATAGAAATATACAAACTGGGTATTATAGATAGAAAGTATACAGCTGAGATTATAGATAGAAGTATACAAAACTGAGATTATAGATAGAAAATATACAAGCTGAAATTATAGATGAGAAAGTATACAGGCTGAAATTATAGATGATAGAGATGGAAAGTATACAAACTGAAGATGGCTGGAATTATAGATAGAAATATACAAACTGAAATTATAGATAGAAGAAGTACCACAAGCTGTTATAGATAGAGAGTATACTGGAGATTATAGATGGATAGAAAATATATAAAACTGGGAATTATAGATAGAAGTATACAAACTGAAATTATAGATAGAAATATACAAACTGAGAATTATAGATAGAAATATACAAACTGAAATTATAGATAGGAAATTATACAAAGCTGAGAGATTATAGATAGAAAGTATAAAAGCTGAAGATTATAGATAGAAAATATACAAGCTGAAATTATAGATGAGAAGTATACAACTGAAGATTATAGATAGAAAGTATACAAACTGAAATTATAGATAGAAACCTACAAGCTGAAATTATAGATAGGGAAGTATACAAACTGGGATTATAGATGGAAAGTATAAACTGAGATTATAGATAGAAAATATAAACTGATTATAGATAGAAAGTATACAAACTGAGAATTATAGATAGAAAAGTATACAAACTGAGATTATAGATGAAGAGTATAGGAAACTGAAGTTATAGATGAAGAAGTATACAAAGCTGAAGTTATAGATAGAAAGTACCCCAAGCTGAAATTATAGATAGAAAATATACAAACTGAAATTATAGATAGAAATATACAAACTGGGAATTATAGATAGAAAGTATACAAACTGGGAATTATAGATAGAAAATTAGATAGAATACAAACTGAAATTATAGATAGAAAGTATACAAGCTGGGGTATAGATAGAGAATATACATACTGAGTAGATAGAAATAGATGGATAGAAGTATACAAAGCTGAGAGTTATAGATGGAAAGTATACAAACTGAATTATAGATGAATATACAAACTGGGAATTATAGATAGAAAGTATACAAGCTAAAATTATAGATAGATTACAACTGAAATTATAGATAGAGACATATACAAGCTGAAATTATAGATAGAATATACAAACTGAGATTATAGATAGAAAGTATACAAACTGAAATTATAGATAGAATATACAAACTGGGGATAGATAGAAGTACCCAAACTGATTATAGATAGGTGAGTATACCCAAACTGAGATTATAGATGAGAAACCATACAGAGCTGAAGTTATAGATGAGAATATACAAACTGAAATTATAGATGGAAGATATACAAGCTGATATAGATAGGAATACTCTGAGTTATAGGATGGAGAAATTATATACAAAGCTGAATTATAGATGGAGAGAAGTACCCAAACTGGGAATTATAGATGAAGAGTATACAGAAATAAATTATAGATGGAGATACAAACTATATAGATACAAGTATACAAACTGAAATTATAGATAGAAAGTATACAAGCTGAGATTATAAGATAGAAAGTATACAAGCTGAAATTATGGATAGAGAAACTATACAGGCTGAGTATGGATAGATAGAAGCTGGAGATTATGGATGGGAGCTGAGATTATAGATAGAGATATACAAGCTGAAATTATGGATAGAAGTATACAGAGCTGAGGTTATGGATATACAGAGGTATATACAAACTGAAGTTATCCAGATAGAAGTATACAGAGACTGAAATTATAGATAGAAACTATACAAACTGAAGTTATAGATAGAGATATACAAAGCTGAAATTATAGATAGAAGAGATAAACTAAAAATTATAGATGAGAAGTATACAAACTGAAATTATAGATAGAAAGTATACAAACTGAAATTATAGATAGAAGTTACAAACTGAAATTATAGATAGAAAGTATACAAACTGAATTATAGATGAGAAATATACAAATTATAGATAGAAGTACCAAACTGGAAATTATAGATAGGAAGGTATACAAACTGGGAATTATAGATAGGAAATACAGAGCTGGAATTATAGGATAGAGGTATACAAAGCTGAAGTTATAGATGGAGAAGTATACAACTGAAATTATAGATGGAAAGTATACAAACTGAATAGATGGAGACCTATACAGGCTGAGTTATGGATAGATACAGAATGAGATATACAGAAATTGCTGAGTTATGGATATATACAAACTGAGTTATGGATGGAAGTATACAAACTGAAATTATAGATAGAAATATACAAACTGAGAATTATAGATAGAAAGTATACAAACTGTAAATTATAGATAGAATATACAAACTAATTATAGATAGAAATATACAAACTGGAGATTATAGATAGAAAGTATACAAACTGATTATAGATAGAATATACATACTGAAATTATAGATAGAAAGTATACAAACTGAATTATAGATAGAGATATACAAGCTGAAATTATAGATAGAATATACAAACTGGGAATTATAGATAGAGAAGTATACAAACTGGAATTATAGATGGAAAGTATACAAGCTGAGATTATGGATATACAAACTGAAATTATAGATAGAGATATACAAGCTGTTATAGATAGAATATACAAACTGGGATAGAGAGAATATATAGATAGATTATAGAGTATACAAACTGAAATTATAGATAGATGGAGATTATAGATAGAGTATACAAGCTGGGAATTATAGATAGAAAGTATACAAACTGAAATTATAGATAGAATATACAAACCCAAAATTATAGATATATACAAACTGTAATTATATAGATGAAAGTATACAAGCTGGATAGAAAGTATACAAACTGAAGTTATAGATAGAAATTATACAATAGATAGAAAGTATACAAACTGAGATTATAGATAGAAAGTATACAAACTATAGATACCTTTGAATATATACAAGCTGAAATTATAGATGAGAAGTATACAAACTGAGATTATAGATAGAAATATACAAACTGAATTATAGATAGAAAATATACAAACTGAAATTATAGATAGAGAAATATACAAAATGGGAATTATAGATAGAAAGTATACAAACTGAAATTATAGATAGAAATATACAAACTGGGAATTATAGATAGCTGAGAATTATAGATGAGAGAGTATACACAAATATATGGATTATGAATGGGAATATACAGAGCTGAAGTTATAGTATATAGATAGAAAATATACAAACTGAAATTATAGATGAAGCTGAGATTATAGATAGAGATATACAAACTGAAATTATAGATAGAGATATACAAACTGAAATTATAGATAAAAGTATACAGAGCTGAAGTTATAGATAGAAAGTATATATATATACAGAGCTGGAGATTATGATTATACAGCTGATTATGGAAGAAGTATACAGGCTTATGGATAGAGATACAGATATAGATGAACTGAAAGTTATAGATAGAAAGTATACAACTGAAGATTATAGATAGAAGTATACAAGCTGAAGAATTATAGATAGAATATACAGAGCTGAGTTATAGATAGAGATATACAAGCTGGAGATTATTATAGATAGATGGATAGAAGTATACAGAGCTGGAGATTATAGATAGAAGTATACAAGCTGAGATTATAGATAGAAGTATACAGTATATGAATGAAATAAACTGAATTATAGATAGAAATATACATACTGAGATTATAGATAGAAGTATACAAGCTGAGAATTATAGATAGAAAGTATACAAACTGAAATTATAGATAGAATATACAAACTGGAATTATATAGATGAAGTATACAGGCAGAATTATAGATAGAGAAAAACTGAAATATAGAAACTGAAATTATAGATAGAAGTATACAAACTGGGAATTATAGATAAGGAAATATAAACTGAAGAATTATAGATAGAAATATACAAACTGAAATTATAGATGAATATACAAACTGGGAGAATTAGATAGATATAAACTGAAATAGATAGAAATATACAAACTGAAATATAGATAGAAAGTATACAAACTGAGAATTATAGATAGAGAAATATACAAACTGAAATTATAGATAGAAAATTATAGATATATACAAACTGGAATTATAGATAGAAAGTATATAGATGAGAAAGATATATACAACTGGATGCATAGATTATATACAAGCTGATTATAGATAGAAGTATACAAACTGGAAATTATAGATAGAATATACAGGCTGAAGTTATAGATAGAGATATACAAACTGAAATTATAGATGGAAAGTATACAAACTGATAGATTATAGATAGAATGGAAAGTACAAACTGAAATTATAGATAGAAAGTATACAAACTGAAATTATAGATAGAGAAGTTACAAGCTGGGAATTATAGATAGAGATACAAGATAGATGAGAAGTATACAGATTATAGATAGAGATATACAAACTGAGATTATAGATAGAGATATATACAAGATGAGATAGATAGAAATATACAAGCTGAAATTATAGATGAAAGTATACAAGCAGATAGAAGTATACTGAGGTTATAGATGAGAAATTATACAAACTGATATAGATGAAGTATACAAGCTGAAATTATAGATAGAAGTATACAAGCTGAAGTATAGATAGAAGTATACAAAGCTGAATTATAGATAGAGAGCTATACAAACTGAGATTATAGATAAGTATACAAACTGAAATTATAGATAGAAGAGATAAAGTATACAGAAGCTGAAGTTATAGATAGAAAGTATACAAACTGAGATTATAGATAAAAGTATACAAACTGAGATGAGAATTATAGATAGAAGTATAGATAGATAGAGTATACAAACTTATAGATAGAAATATACAAACTGAATTATAGATAGAAATATACAAACAGAATTATAGATAGAAATATACAGAAAGCTGAGATTATAGATAGAAAGTATACAAACTGAATTATAGATGAAAGTATACAAACTGCTTATAGATAGATATACAGATAGATAGAGAGAATTATATAGAAGTATACAAACTGAGAATTATAGATAGAGAAATATACAAACTGAAATAGATATAGATTATAGATAGAAGTATACAAACTGAAATTATAGATAGAAAGTCACAAGCTGGAATTATAGATGAGAAATTATACAAGCTTATGGATAGAATATACATAGATAGATAGAAATATACAAAAATTATGATAATTATGAAGTTATGAGATGAAAGTATACAAGCTGGGAATTATAGATGAAGTATACAAGCTGAGGGGTGGATAGATATAGATAGTATACAAAATTATAGATGGAAAGTATACAAGCTGAAGTTATAGATAGAAGTATACAAACTGAAATTATAGATAGAGAAATATACAAACTGGGATAGATAGAGAATATACAAACTGAAAATTATAGATAGATTAAGTATACAAACTGAAATTATAGATAGAGAATATACATACTGAAATTATAGATAGCTATACAAGCAGAATTATAGATAGAAGATATACAAATTATAGATAGAGAGATTATAGATTATAGATAGAAGTATACAAACTGGGAGGTTATAGATAGAGAGAGAGATATACAAGCTGAAATTATAGATAGAAAAGTATACAAACTGAAATTATAGATAGAAATATACAAGCTGGGAGATAGAATATACAAACTATATAGATGAAATATACAAACTGAATTATAGATAGAAAATACAAACTGAAATTATAGATAGAGATATACAAGCTGAAATTATAGATAGAAAGTATACAAACTTCAGAATTATAGATAGAAAGTATACAAGCTGAAATTATAGATAGAATATACATTATAGAAACTGGGAATTATAGATAGATATAGATAGAGATATACAAACTGAGGCTATAGATAGAAAGTATACAAACTGAAATTATAGATAGAAAGTATACAAGCTGAAATTATAGATAGAGAGAGATATACAAACTGAAATTATAGATAGAGAAGGTATACAAACTGAAATACAAGCTGATTATGGATAGAATATATAGATAGAAGACCTACAAACTGAAATTATAGATAGAAGTATACAAACTGAAATTATAGATAGAAATATACAAACTGAAATTATAGATAGAAATATACAAGCTGAATTATAGATAGAAATATACAAACTGAAATTATAGATAGAAATATACAAGCTGAAATTATAGATAGAAATATACAAACTGAAATTATAGATAGAAATATACAAGCTAGAATTATAGATAGGAAGTATACAAACTGAAATTATAGATAGAAATATACAAACTGTTATAGATAGAAATATACAAGCTGAAATTATAGATATGGAGAAGTATACAAACTGAATTATAGATAGAAGTATACAAGCTGAATTATAGATAGACAAGCTGAATTATAGATAGAAATATACAAACTGAAATTATAGATAGAAATATACAAGCTGAAATAGATAGAAAGTATACAAACTGAAATTATAGATAGAAAAGTATACAAACTGAAATTATAGATAGAAATATACAAACTGAGAATTATAGATAGATGAGAAGTATACAAGCTGAAATTATAGATGAAAGTATACAGGCTATAGATAGAAATATACAAACTGAATTATAGATGAGAAATATACAAACTGAAATTATAGATAGAAATATACAAGCTGAGAATTATAGATAGAAATATACAAACTGAATTATAGATAGAAATATACAAACTGAAATTATAGATAGAGATATACAAACTGAAATTATAGATAGATATACAGGCACTATACAAACTGAAATTATAGATAGAAAGTATACAAACTGAAATTATAGATAGAAATATACAAACTGAATTATAGATAGAAAAAGTATACAAACTGGGATTATAGATAGAAATATACAAGCTGAATTATAGATAGAAGTATACAAACTGAATTATAGATAGAGAATATACAAACTGAGAATATAGATAGAATTATAGATATATACAAGCTGGGATTATAGATAGAGTATACAAACTGAAATTATAGATAGAAATATACAAGCTGAAATTATAGATAGAGTATACAAACTGAAATTATAGATAGAAATAAAAACTGTATACAAACTGAAATTATAGATAGAAATATACAAACTGGGTTATAGATAGAAATATACAAACTGAAATTATAGATAGAGAGATATAGATTATAGATAGAAAAGTATACAAACTGAAATTATAGATAGAAAGTATACAAACTGAAATTATAGATAGAATATACAACTGAAATTATAGATAGAAATATACAAGCTGGGAATTATAGATAGAAGTATACAAACTGAAAGATTATAGATAGAAAGTATAGAAGATTATAGATAGAAGTATACAAACTGAAATTATAGATAGAGAAGTATACAAACTGAAATTATAGATAGAAGAATATACAAACTGAAATTATAGATAGAAATATACAAACTGAGAATTATAGATAGAAAGTATACAAACTGAGATTATAGATAGAATATACAAACTGAAATTATAGATAGAAGTATACAAGCTGATGAATTATAGATAGAAGTATACAAGCTGAGTATAGATAGAGAGTATACAGGCTATATACAGAGCTATGGATGAAGTATACAAACTGAAGAGTTATAGATAGAAAGTATACAAACTGAAATTATAGATAGAAAGTATACCAAACTGAATTATAGATAGAGTATACAAACTGAGTTATAGATAGAGAAGTATACAAGCTGAAGTTATAGATAGAGATATACAAACTGATTATAGATAGAAGTATACAAACTGAGATTATAGATAGAAATATACAAACTGAAGATTATAGATAGAAAGTATACAAACTGGAATTATAGATAGAAGTATACAAACTGAAATTATAGATAGAGAGAGTATAGATAGAAAGTATACAAACTGAAGAATTATAGATAGAAAGTATACAAACTGGGATTATAGATAGAAATATACTATATAGATAGAAATATACAAACTGAGTTATAGATAGAGGGATATACAAACTGAAATTATAGATAGAAAGTATACAAACTGAGATTATAGATAGAAAGTATACAAACTGAAATTATAGATAGAAATATACAAACTGAAATTATAGATAGAAGTATACAAACTGAAATTATAGATGAGATATATGAATTATAGATAGAAATATACAAACTGAGAATTATAGATAGAGTATACAAGCTGAAATTATAGATGAGAAGTATACAAACTGAAGTTATAGATAGAAAGTATACAAACTGAAATTATAGATAGAAAGTATACAAACTGGGATTATAGATAGAAACATACAAACTGAGAATTATAGATATGGAAGAGGTATACAGGCTGAGTTATAGATACAAATATACAGGCTGAGTTATGGATTATAGATAGAAAGTATACAAACTGAGGATTATAGATAGAAGATATACAAGCTGAAGATGAAGCTATGAGATTATAGATAGAAAAGTATACAAACAAATTATAGATAGAAATATACAAGCTGACTATAGATAGAGAAATGGATACAAACTGAAATTATAGATAGAAGAAGTATACAAACTGAAATTATAGATAGAAATATACAAACTGAAATTATAGATAGAAAGTATACAAACTGATGCTTATAGATACAGGCTGAGTTATGGATGTATACAGGCTGGCAGAATTATAGATAGGCTGAGCTAATGTATACAGGCTGATTATAGATAGATGTAAGTATACAAACTGAAATTATAGATAGGAATATACAAACTGAAATTATAGATAGAAAGTATACAAGCTGAAATTATAGATAGAGAAGTATACAAGCTGAAATTATAGATAGAAATATATACAAACTGGAGATTATAGATAGAAATATACAAACTGAAATTATAGATAGAAGAAGTATATACAAACTGAAATTATAGATGAGATACAAACTGGGAGTTATAGATGAGATATACAGAGCTGGGAATTATAGATAGAATATACAAACTGAGAATTATAGATAGAAAGTATACAAACTGAAATTATAGATAGAAATATACAAACTGAGAATTATAGATAGAAATATACAAGCTGGAGAATTATAGATAGAGACCTGCAAACTGAAATTATAGATAGAAATATACAAACTGAAATTATAGATAGAAATATACAACTGAAATTATAGATAGAAAGTATACAAACTGAAATTATAGATAGAAAGTATACAAACTGAAATTATAGATAGAAAGTATACAAACTGAAATTATAGATAGAAATATACAAACTAGATAGAATATACAAGCTTATAGATAGAGTATACAGCTGATTATAGATAGAAACAAACTAGTATAGATAGAATATACAAACTGAGATTATAGATAGAAATATACAAACTGAAATTATAGATAGAAGTATACAAACTGGATATAGATAGAAAGTATACAAGCTGAAGATTATAGATAGAAGTATACAAGCTGAGATTATAGATAGAGATATACAAGCTGAAATTATAGATAGAGATATACAAGCTGAAATTATAGATACAAACTGAGATTATAGATAGAAAGTATACAAACTGAGAATTATAGATAGAAGTATACAAACTGAAATTATAGATGAGAGAGTATACAAACTGAGTTATGGATATAGATAGAAGTATACAAACTGAATGGATTATAGATAGAGTATACAAACTGAGTTATAGATAGAAAGTATACAAACTGAAATTATAGATAGAAATATACAAACTGAAATTATAGATAGAAATATACAAACTGAAGTTATAGATAGAAAGTATACAAACTGAGTTATAGATGAAATATACAAGCTGATAGAGATTATAGATAGAAAGTATACAAACTGAGAATTATAGATAGAAAGTATACAAACTGAGTTATAGATAGAAAGTATACAGAACTGAATTATAGATATATACAAGCTGAAGTATAGATAGAAAGTATACAAACTGAAATTATAGATAGAAATAGCTGAAATGATTATAGATAGAAGAGTATACAAACTGAAATTATAGATGGAGAAAGGTATACAAACTGAGATTATAGATAGAAAGTATACAAACTGAAATTATAGATAGAAATATACAAACTGAAATTATAGATGGAAAGTATACAAACTGAGAATTATAGATAGAGAGTATACAAACTGAGATTATAGATAGAAAGTATACAAACTGAAATTATAGATAGAAATATACAAACTGAATTATAGATAGTATACAAACTGAAATTATAGAAGACTATACATACTGAAATTATAGATAGAGAATATACAAACTGAGATTATAGATAGAAGTATACAAACTGAAATTATAGATAGAAGTATACAAACTGGGAATTATAGATAGAAATATACAAACTGATTATAGATAGAGAAGTATACAAGCTGGGAATTATAGATGGGAAATATACAAACTGAAGAACTATAGATAGAAAGATACAAACTGGATTATAGATAGAATATACTGAAATTATAGATAGAAAGTATACAAACTGAGTTATAGATAGAAAGTATATGAAATTATAGATAGAAAGTATACAAACTGAGATTATAGATATGAAAGTATACAAACTGAGATTATAGATAGAAAGTATACAAATGGATGAAATTATAGATAGAAGTATACAAACTGAAATTATAGATAGAGATTATTATAGATAGAAATATACAAGCTGGAAAATTATAGATAGAAAGTATACAAGCTGAGAATTATAGATAGAAAGTATACAAAGCTGAAACTATAGATAGAATATATAGAGTTATAGATAGAAATATACAAACTGAGATTATAGATAGAAATATACAAACTGAAACTGGGAAATTATAGATAGAAGTATACAAACTGAAATTATAGATAGAAAGTATACAAACTGAGATTATAGATAGAAAGTATACAAACTGGAATTATAGATAGAAAGTATAAACTGGGAATAGATAGAGGTAGTATACAAACTGAAATTATAGATAGAAAAGTATACAAACTGAAATTATAGATAGAAGTATACAAACTGAAATTATAGATAGAAAGTATACAAACTGAGATTATAGATAGAAAGTATACAAGCTGAAATTTATAGATAGAAAGTATACAAACTGAAACTTATAGATAGAAAGTATACAAACTGAAATTATAGATAGGAAAGGTATACAATGGATGAATTATAGATAGAGAAGTATACAAACTGAAATTATAGATAGAAAGTATACAAACTGAGATTATAGATGAGAAGTATACAAAGCTGAGAGATTATAGATGAGTATACAAACTGAATTATAGATAGAGAAGTATACAAACTGAAGATTATAGATAGAAAGTATACAAACTGAAATTATAGATGAGAAATATACAAACTGAATAGATTATGAATATAGATAGAAATATACAAAGCTTCAAATTATAGATAGAAGTATAAAAACTATTATAGATAGAAGTATACAAACTGAGATAGATAGAAAGTATACAAACTGAAATTATAGATACAGAAAGTATACAAACTGAGATTATAGATAGAAATATACAAACTGAGATAGAATATATGAGATTATAGATAGAATATACAAACTGAAATTATAGATAGAATAGAAATTATAGAAGAAACTATACAAACTGGAGATTATAGATAGAAATATACAAACTGAAGTATAGATAGAAAGTATACAAACTGAGATTATAGATAGAAAGTATACAAACTGAATAGATAGATAGAAAGTATACAAGCTGAGATTATAGATAGAAGTATACAAACTGAATAGATTATAGATGAGATAGATATATACAACTGAGATTATAGATAGAAATATACAAGCTGAAGGTATAGATAGAGAGTACAAACTGGGATTATAGATAGAAATTATAGAATAGAAGAAATATACAAACTGAAATTATAGATAGAGAAAGTATACAAACTGAAATTATAGATGAGAAGTATACAAACTGAAATTATAGATATACAGGCTGAAATTATAGAATAGAAGTATACAAACTGGGAATTATAGATAGAAGAAGTTATAGATATACAAAAGCTGATAGAATTATAGATAGAAGTATACAAACTGAAATTATAGATAGAGAAGTATACAAACTGAGATTATAGATAGAAGTATACAAACTGAAATTATAGATAGAAATATACAAACTGGAATTATAGATAGAAGTATACAAACTGGGAGAATTATAGATAGAAATATACAAACTGGGAATTATAGATAGAAAGTATACAAACTGAAATTATAGATAGAAAATATACAAACTGAAATTATAGATAGAAAGTATACAAACTGGGGTTATAGATAGAAGTATACAAGCTGAAATTATAGATAGATAGATAGAAAGTATACAAGCTGAAGCTATAGATAGAAGTAGTATACAAACTGAGAACTATAGATAGTATACAAGCTGAATGGATTATAGATATGGAAAGTATACAAACTGAGTTATAGATAGAGAAGTATACAAACTGAAATTATAGATGAGATGGATATACAAACTGAGATTATAGATAGAGATATACAAATACAGGCTGAAATTATAGATAGGAAGAAGTATATAGATAGATGAAATATACAAACTGAAATTATAGATAGAAATATACAAACTGAATATATAGATAGAAAGTATACAAACTGAAATTATAGATAGAAATATACAAACTGAAATTATAGATAGAGATATACAAACTGAATTATAGATAGAAGTATACAAACTGAAATTATAGATAGAATATACAAACTGAGATGAGAGTTATAGATAGATATATAGATTATAGATAGAAAGTATACAAACTGAAATTATAGATAGAAAGTATACAAGCTGAAATATAGATAGAGTATACAAACTGAGAATTATAGATAGAAGGAGTATACAAACTGGGGATTATAGATAGAAGTATACAAGCTGAAATTATAGATAGAAAGTATACAAACTGAAATTATAGATAGAAAGTATACAAAGCTGAGATTATAGATAGAGAAGTATACAAACTGGGAATTATAGATAGAAGTATACAAACTGAAGTAGATAGAAAGATACAAAGTATAGATAGAAGTATACAAGCTGAATTATAGATAGAGAGTATACAAACTGAGAATTATAGATAGAAATATACAAACTGAGATTATAGATGAGAAATATACAAGCTGAAATTATAGATAGAAGTATACAAGCTGAATTATAGATAGAGAAATATACAAGCTGAAATTATAGATAGAAATATACAAGCTGGGAATTATAGATGAAAGTATACAAAACTGGGAATTATTATAGATATAGATAGAAATATACAAGCTGAATTATAGATAGAAGTATATACATGAAAACTAGATTATAGATTATACAAGCTGATTATAGATAGAGAATATACAAGCTGAAATTATAGATAGAAGTATACAAAGGTTATAGATAGAAGTATACAAACTGAAATTATAGATAGATATAGGGCTGAAGCTATGGATGGGGTGGTATACAGGCTGTATACAAACTGAGTTATAGATAGAAGTATACAGGCTGAGTTAATATAGATATACAGAAGCTGAAAACTATAGATAGATGAAGTATACAAACTGAAACTATAGATAGAAATAGTGATATACAAACTGAGATTATAGATAGAAAGTATACAAACTGAAGTTATAGATAGAAAGTATACAAACTGAAATTATAGATAGAAAGTATACAAACTGGGTAGAAATATAGATATAGAGAAATATAAAACTGAAGTTATAGATAGAAGTATACAAACTGAAATTATAGATAGAAAAGTACTACAAACTGAAATTATAGATAGAAAGTATACAAACTGGGAATTATAGATAGAAAGTATACAAACTGAAATTATAGATAGAAAGTATACAAACTGGGAATTATAGATAGAAGTATACAAGCTGAAATTATAGATAGAAGTATACAAGCTGAAATTATAGATAGATATACAAACTGAGATTATAGATGGAAAGTATACAAACTGAGATTATAGATAGAAAGTATACAAGCTGAAATTATAGATAGAAAGTATATACAAACTGAGATTATAGATGAGAAGTATACAAACTGAATTATAGATAGAAAGTATACAAACTGAAATTATAGATAGAAGTATACAAACTGAAGAATTATAGATAGAAAGTATACAAACTGAAACTATAGATAAAAGTATATGAGATTATAGATAGAGGTAGTATACAAGCTGAAACTATAGATAGAAGTATACAAGCTGGAGATTATAGAGAAATATACAACTGAAATTATAGATAGAGAAGTATACAAACTGAGAATTATAGATAGAAGTATACAGACTGATTATAGATAGAAAGTATACAAGGCTGAAACTATAGATGAGATATACAAACTGAATTATAGATAGAAAGTATACAGGCTGAATTATAGATAGAAGTATACAAACTGAGATTATAGATAGATAGAATATACAAGCTGAGATTATAGATAGAAAGTATACAAACTGAAATTATAGATAGAAAGTATACAAACTGGGAATTATAGATAGAGAGTATACAAACTGAAGATTATAGATAGAATATACAAACTGAAATTATAGATGAGAAGTATATACAAACTGAGATTATAGATGAGAAGTATACAAACTGGGATTATAGATAGAAAGTATACAAACTGGATTATAGATAGAAGTATACAAACTGAAGAATAGATAGAAGTATACAAACTGAAGTTATAGATAGAAGTATACAAACTGAAATTATAGATAGAAAGTACAAGTAAACTTATAGATAGAAATTATACAAACTGAGATTATAGATAGAAAGTATACAAACTGAAATTATAGATAGAAGTATACAAACTGAAGTATAGATAGAAAGTATACAAGCTGATTATAGATAGAAGTATACAAACTGAAATTATAGATAGAAAGTATACAAACTGAGAATTATAGATAGAAGTATACAAGCTGAAATTATAGATAGAAATATACAAACTGAAATTATAGATAGAAATATACAAACTGAAATTATAGATAGAAAGTATACAAACTGAAATTATAGATAGAAATATACAAGCTGGGAATATAGATAGAAAGTATACAAACTGAAGCTATAGATAAAGTATACAAACTGAGATTATAGATAGAAATATACAAACTGGAATTATAGATGAGAAGACCTATGAGATTATAGATAGAAAGTATACAAACTGAATTATAGATAGAAAGTATACAAGCTGAATTATAGATAGAAATTATACAGATGAGTTATAGATAGAAAGTATACAAACTGAAATTATAGATAGAAAGTATACAAACTGAAATTATAGATAGAAAGTATACAAACTGAGATTATAGATAGAAAGTATACAAACTGAAGCTATAGATAGAAGTATACAAACTGAAGTTATAGATAGAGAAGTATACAATGAGAAACTGAAATTATAGATAGAAGTATACAAACTGAAATTATAGATGAAAGTATACAAACTGAAATAGATAGAAAGTATACAAACTGAGATTATAGATAGAGGTAGTATACAAACTGAATTATAGATAGAAGTATACAAACTGACTGAGATTATGGATAGATAGAAGTATACAAGCTGAAATTATAGATGGAAATTATAGATATACAAGCTGAAGATTATAGATAGAAGTATACAAACTGAAATTATAGATAGAAAGTATACAAACTGAAATTATAGATAGAAATATACAAGCTGAGAATTATAGATGAAGTATACAAACTGAATTATAGATAGAAGTATATAGAAAGTATACAAACTGAATTATAGATAGAAAGTATACAAACTGAAACTTATAGATAGAAGTATACAAACTGAGATTATAGATATACAAACTTATTATAGATAGAAGTATACAAACTGGAATTATAGATAGAAGTATACAAACTGAGATTATAGATTATAGATATAGATGAAAGTATACAAACTGAAACTATAGATAGAAGTATACAAACTGAAATTATAGATAGAGATATACAAACTGAAATTATAGATAGAAAGTATACAAACTGGGAAATTATAGATAGAAATATACAAACTGAATTATAGATAGATACAAGCTGAGAATAGATGAGTATACAAACTGGAATAGTATACAAACTGAAGAATTATAGATAGAAAGTATACAAGCTGAATTATAGATAGAAAGTATACAAACTGAGATTATAGATAGAAGAATATTATACAAACTGAAATTATAGATAGAAAGTATACAAACTGAATTATAGATAGAGGTAGTATACAAACTGAAATTATAGATAGAGAGTATACAAGCTGAGTATAGATAGAAAGTATACAAGCTGAGATTATAGATAAAGTATACAAGCTGAAATTATAGATAGAAAGTATACAAACTGAAATTATAGATAGAAAGTATACAAACTGAAATTATAGATACGAAAGTATACAAACTGAATTATAGATAGAAAGTATACAAGCTGAAATTATAGATGAAAGTATACAAGCTGATAGATTATAGATGATAGAGTATACAAGCTGAAATTATAGATGAAGTATACAAACTGAAATTATAGATAGAAAGTATACAAGATTATAGATAGAAGTATACAACTGAAATTATAGATAGAAGTATACAAACTGAAATTATAGATAGAAAAACTATATAGATAGAAGTATACAAACTGAATTATAGATAGAAAGTATACAAACTGAAACTATAGATAGAAAGTATATGAAATATAGATAGAAGTATACAAACTGGAGTTATAGATAGAGAGTATACAAACTGAGAATTATAGATGGAAAGTATACAGATGAGAAATAGATTATACAAACTGAATTATAGATAGAAATATACAAACTGAGATTATAGATAGAGAAGTATACAAACTGAATTATAGATAGAAATATACAAGCTGAAATTATAGATAGAGGGTATACAGGCTGAGTTATGGATAGAAGTATACAGGCTGAGTTATAGATAGAGGGAGTATACAAACTGAAATTATAGATAGATGGATATACAAACTGAAATTATAGATAGAGAAGTATACAAACTGAAATTATAGATAGATATAGAGTATAGAAATATACAAACTGAAATATAGATAGAAAGTATACAAGATTATAGATAGAAGTATACAAACTGAAATTATAGATAGAAAGTATAGATAGAGCTGAGATTATAGATATAGATGAAGTATACAAACTGAGATTATAGATAGAAGTATACAAGGAGGTATAAATATACAAACTGAGATTATAGATAGAAGTATACAAACTGAAGCTATAGATGAGAAAGTATACAACTGAGAATTATAGATAGAAAGTATACAACTGATAGAAATATACAAACTGAGTTATAGATAGAAAATATACAAGCTGAAATTATAGATAGAAATATACAAGCTGAATTATAGATAGAAAGTATACAAACTGAATTATAGATAGAAGTATACAAACTGAGATTATAGATAGAAAGTATACAAACTGAAATTATAGATAGAAAAGTATACAAGCTGAGATTATAGATGAGATATAGATACAAACTGAAATTATAGATAGAAGTATACAAACTGAAATTATAGATAGAAATATACAAACTGGGAACTATAGATAGAATATACAAACTGAAA
Source organism: Oncorhynchus nerka (assembly GCF_034236695.1). NCBI lineage: Eukaryota > Metazoa > Chordata > Actinopteri > Salmoniformes > Salmonidae > Oncorhynchus > Oncorhynchus nerka. The sequence continues at coordinate 18,518 of NW_027040420.1, forward strand.
TTATAGATAGAAGTATACAAACTGAGAATTATAGATAGAAAGTATACAAACTGAGTTATAGATAGAAAGTATACAAACTGAGAATTATAGATAGAAGTATACAAACTGAGGTTATAGATAGAAAGTATACAAACTGAAATTATAGATAGAAATATACAAACTGAAATTATAGATAGAAATATACAAACTGAAATTATAGATAGAAAGTATACAAACTGAGTTATAGATGAGAAGTATACAAACTGAAATTATAGATAGAAATATACAGGCTGAGTTATAGATAGAAGTATACAAACTGAGGATAGAAAGTATACAAACTGAGTTATAGATAGAAAGTATACAAACTGAAATTATAGATAGATATACAAACTGGGGATAGAAAGTATACAAACTGAAATTATAGATAGAAGTATATACAAACTGAGATTATAGATAGAAAGTATACAAACTGAATATAGATAGAAATATACAAACTGAAATTATAGATAGAGAAGTATACAAACTGAAATTATAGATGAGAAATATACAAACTGAAATTATAGATAGAAGTATACAAACTGAAACTATAGATACAAACTGAAGATAGAAAGTATACAAACTGAGAATTATAGATAGAAAGTATACAAACTGAAATTATAGATAGAAAGTATACAAACTGAAATAGATAGAAAGTATACAAACTGAAATTATAGATAGAAATATACAAACTGAAATTATAGATAGAAATATACAAACTGAAATTATAGATAGAAAGTATACAAACTGAATTATAGATAGAAGTATACAAGCTGGGATTATAGATAGAAATATACAAACTGAAATTATAGATGAGAAAGTATACAAACTGAGAATTATAGATGAGAAGTATACAAACTGAAATATAGATAGAAGTATACAAACTGAAATTATAGATAGAGAAATATACAAACTGATTATAGATAGAAAGTATACAAACTGAAATTATAGATAGAAATATACAAACTGAAATTATAGATAGAAGTATACAAACTGAAATTATAGATAGAGATATACAACTGGAGATTATAGATATACAAGCTGAGATTATAGATAGATATACAAACTGAACTATAGATAGAAGTATACAAGCTGAGATAGAAGTATACAAGCTGAGAATTATAGATGAGAAGTATACAAACTGAGTTATAGATAGAAGTATACAAGCTGAGATTATAGATAGAAAGTATACAAACTGAAATTATAGATAGAGTATACAAACTGAAATTATAGATAGAGTAGTATACAAAGCTGAGATTATAGATAGAGATATACAAACTGAAAACTATAGATAGATTATAGATAGATAGAAGTATACAGGCTGAAGTTATGGATAGAAGTATACAAGCTGAGAGTTATAGTATACAAAGCTGAAGTATACAAACTGAAAGATATAGATAGAAGTATACAAACTGATTATGGATAGAAATATACAAACTGAGTTATAGATAGAAAGTATACAAACTGAGGATTATAGATAGAAGTATACAAACTGAAATTATAGATGAAATATACAAACTGAAATTATAGATAGAAATATACAAACTGAAGATTATAGATAGAAAGTATACAAACTGAGAATTATAGATAGAAGTATACAAACTGAAATTATAGATAGAAGTAGTATACAAACTATAGATAGATTATAGATATAGATAACTACAAAGCTGAGAATTATAGATAGAAAGTATACAAACTGAAATTATAGATAGAAAGTATACAAACTGGGAATTATAGATTATAGAAAAGTATACAAACTGAATGAATTATAGATAGATAGAAGTATACAAGCTGAAGTTATAGATAGGAAAGTATACAAACTGAGTTATAGATAGAAGTATACAAACTGAAATTATAGATGAGAAATATACAAGCTGAAATTATAGATAGAAAGTATAGATGAGCTGAAATTATAGATAGAAAGTATACAAGCTGAAACTATAGATAGAAAGTATACAAACTGAAATTATAGATAGAAGTATACAAGCTGAAGTTATAGATGATATACAAACTGAAATTATAGATAGAAATATACAAACTGAAATTATAGATAGAAGTATACAAACTGACTTATAGATAGAAATTATAGATTATAGAATAGTATACAAACTGAAATTATAGATAGAAGTATACAAACTGAAGCTTATAGATAGAGAGTATACAAACTGAAATTATAGATGAAGTATATGAGATTATAGATAGAGAAGTATACAAGCTGGAATTATAGATAGAAGTATACAAACTGAAATTATAGATAGAAGTATACAAACTGAAGTTATAGATAGAAAGTATACAAACTGAGAATTATAGATAGAAAGTATACAAACTGAAATTATAGATAGAAGTATACAAACTGAGTTATAGATAGAAGTATACAAACTGAAATTATAGATAGAGAAGTAGTATAGAAGCTGAAATTATAGATAGAAGTATACAAGCTGGAATTATAGATTGAGAGTATACAAGCTGAATTATAGATAGAAAGTAGTATACAAACTGAGATTATATAGATAGAGATAGATAGAAAGTATACAAACTGAATTATAGATAGAAGTATACAAACTGAATTATAGATAGAAGTATACAAACTGGAATTATAGATAGAAATATACAAACTGAAATTATAGATAGAATATACAAACTGAGAATTATAGATAGAAATATACAAGCTGAGAATTATAGATAGAATATACAGGCTGAAATTATAGATGAAAGTAGAATATACAACTGAGTTATAGATAGAAATATACAAACTGGGGATAGAAAGTATACAAACTGAGATTATAGATTATAGAAAGTATACAAGCTGAGGATAGAGAAAGTATACAAGCTGAATTATAGATAGAAGTATACAAGCTGAAGTTATAGATAGAAATATACAAACTGAATTATGATTATAGATAGGAAAGTATACAGGCTGAGTTATAGATGGAGAGAAGTATACAAACTGAGTTATAGATAGAAAGTATACAAGCTGAGTTATAGATAGAAGTATACAAGCTGAAGATATAGAGATAGATAGAAAGATATACAAACTGAAATTATAGATAGATAGATAGTATACAAACTGAATTATAGATAGAAAGTATACAAACTGAAATTATAGATAGAAAGTATACAAACTGAAATTATAGATAGAAATATACAAACTGAGATTATAGATAGAGAAGTATACAAACTGAAGTTATAGATAGAAGTATACAAGCTGAGGGTATACAGAGCTGAGATTATAGATAGAAGTATGAAACTGGATAGAAAGTATACAGAGCTGAGATTATAGATAGAAATATACAAACTGAAATTATAGATAGAAAGTATACAAACTGAAATTATAGATAGAAAGTATACAAACTGAAATTATAGATAGAAAGTATACAAACTGAAATTATAGATAGAAAGTATACAAACTGAAATTATAGATAGAAAGTATACAAACTGAAATTATAGATAGAAAAAGTATACAAACTGAAATTATAGATAGAAGTAAATACAAACTGAATTATAGATAGAAATATAAAACTGAAATTATAGATAGAAAAATATACAAACTGAAATTATAGATAGAAGTATACAAACTGAAATTATAGATGAAAGTATACAAACTGAAATTATAGATAGAAATAGTATACAAACTGAAATTATAGATAGAAAGTATACAAACTGAATTATAGATAGAAATATACAAACTGAAATTATAGATAGAAATGTATACAAACTGAAATTATAGATAGAAGTATAAACTGAAATTATAGATAGAAAGTATACAAACTGAAATTATAGATAGAAGTATACAAACTGAAATTATAGATAGAAATATACAAACTGAGATATTATAGATAGAAGTATATACAAGCTTTATAGATAGAAATATACAAGCTGAGATTATAGATAGATGGATGTATATACAAACTGAAATTATAGATAGAAAGTATACAAGCTGAAATTATAGATAGAAAGTATACAAACTGAAGTTATAGATAGAGAAAGTATACAAACTGATTATAGATAGAGCTGGAAGTATACAAACTGGGATTATAGATAGAAGTATACAAACTGAGAATTATAGATGAAAGTATACAAACTGGGAATTATAGATAGAGAAAATACAGCTGAAATTATAGATAGAAAGTATACAAACTGAATTATAGATAGAGAGTATACAGGCTGAGAATTATGGATAAGAAAGTATACAGGCTGAGTTATGGATAGGGGATAGTATACAGGCTGAGCTATAGATAGAGGTATACAGGCTGAAATTATAGAGTATACAAACTGAGATAGAAAGTATACAAACTGAAATTATAGATAGATACAAACTGGGAATTATAGATAGAAGTATACAAACTGAATTATAGATAGAAAGTATACAAACTGAGTTATAGATAGAAATATACAAACTGAAATTATAGATAGATGGATGGGGATATACAAACTGAATGGATTATAGATAGAAATATACAAACTGAAATTATAGATAGAAATATACAACTGGAGATTATAGATGAGAGTATACAAACTGAAACTATAGATAGAGAGTATACAAACTGAAGATTATAGATAGAAAGTATACAAACTGGAGATTATAGATAGAAATATACAAGCTGAACTGATAGAAATTATAGATAGATAGAAATATACAAACTGAAATTATAGATAGAGAATATACAAACTGAGAATTATAGATAGAAGTATACAAACTGAGTTATAGATAGAAAGTATACAAACTGAGTTATAGATAGAAAGTATACAGGCTATAGATAGAAAGTATACAAACTGAAATTATAGATAGAAGTATACAAACTGAATTATAGATAGAAGTATACAAACTGAAATTATAGATAGAAATATACAAACTGAAATTATAGATAGAAAGAAAGATAGAAAGTATACAAACTGAAATTATAGATGAAAGTATACAAGCTGGAGATTATAGATAGAATATACAAACTGAGATTATAGATAGAAAAGTATACAAACTGAAATTATAGATAGAAAGTATACAAGCTGAAGTTATAGATAGAAAGTATACTGAAATTATAGATGAGAAAGTATATGAGATAGATAGAGTATACAAGCTGAAATTATAGATAGAGAAGTATACAAACTGAGATTATAGATAGAAAGTATACAAACTGAAATTATAGATAGAAGATTAGATATACAAACTGAATTATAGATAGAAAGTATACAAACTGAAATTATAGATAGAAAGTATACAAACTGAAATTATAGATAGAAGTATACAAACTGAAGTTATAGATAGGAAATATACAAACTGGGAATTATAGATAGAAAGTATACAAACTGAAATTATAGATATGAAAGTATACAAACTGAAAATAGATATAGATATACAGGCTGAATTATAGATAGAAGTATACAAACTGGAGATTATAGATAGAAGTATACAAACTGAAATTATAGATATATACAAACTGAGAATTATAGATAGAAGTATACAAACTGAACAGATTATAGATAGAAAGTATACAAACTGAAATTATAGATAGAAAGTATACAAACTGAGATTATAGATAGTTAGAAGTATACAGGCTGAAATTATAGATAGAAAGTATACAAGCTGAGATTATAGATATAGAAGAAAGTATATGAAATTATAGATAGAAAGTATACAAACTGAAATATAGATAGAAAAGTACAAACTGAAGATTATAGAGAAATATACAAGCTGGAATTATAGATAGAAAGTATACAAACTGAAATTATAGATAGAAAGTATACTGAAACTGAGATTATAGATAGAGAAGTATACAAACTGAGATTATAGATAGATACAAACTGAATTATAGATGAAAGTATACAAACTGAAATTATAGATAGAGAAGTATACAAACTGAAATTATAGATAGAAGTATACAAACTGAGATTATAGATAGAAGTATATTATAGATAGAAAGTATACAAACTGAATGGATTATAGATAGAAAGTATACAAACTGAAATTATAGATAGATGAGTATACAAACTGATTATAGATTATAGATAGAATAGTATACAAACTGGGAACTATAGATAGAAAGTATACAAACTGAGATTATAGATAGAAATATACAAACTGAAATTATAGATAGAGAAGTATACAAACTGAAATTATAGATAGAAAGTATACAAACTGAAATTATAGATAGAAAGTATACAAACTGAAATTATAGATAGAATATACAAACTGAGATTATAGATAGAAATATACAAACTGAAATTATAGATAGAAGTATATGGATATAGATGAAGTATACAAGCTGAGGGATAGAGTATACAAACTGAAATTATAGATAGAAAGTATACAAGCTGAGTTATAGATAGAAAGTATACAAGCTGATTATATGATAGAATATACAAGCTGAAATTATAGATAGAGAAGTATACAAACTGAAATTATAGATGAAAGTATACAAACTGAGTTATAGATAGAGAATATACAGATGAGAATAGATAAGTATACAAACTGAAATTATAGATAGAAAGTATACAAACTGAAATTATAGATAGAAAGTATACAAACTGAAATTATAGATAGAAAGAATATACAAACTGAAGTTATAGATAGAAAGTATACAACTGAGAATTATAGATAGAAATATACAAACTGAAATTATAGATAGAAAGTATACAAGAAATTATAGATAGAAATATACAAACTGAAATTATAGATAGAGAGTATACAACTGAGAATTATAGATGAGAGAGATATACAAACTGAAATTATAGATGGAAAGAAGTATACAAGCTGGAGAATTATAGATGAAAGTATACAAACTGAAATTATAGATAGAAATATACAAACTGAAATTATAGATAGAAGTATACAAACTGAGATTATAGATAGAAATATACAAGCTGAAACTTATAGATAGAAGTATATACAAACTGAGAATTATAGATAGAAATATACAAACTGAGATTATAGATAGAAATATACAAACTGAAATTATAGATAGAAAATATACAAACTGAAATTATAGATAGAAGGTAGTATACAAACTGAAATTATAGATAGAAGTATACAAACTGAGATTATAGATAGAAGTATACAAACTGAATTATAGATAGAAGTATATAGATATAGATAGAGAGTATACAAACTGAAATTATAGATAGAGAAATATACAAACTGAAGATTATAGATAGAAAGTATACAAACTGAGTTATAGATAGAAGTATACAAGCTGAAATTATAGATAGAAAGTATACAAACTGAGATTATAGATGAGAAGTATACAAACTGAAGATTATAGATAGAAAGTATACAAACTGAGATTATAGATAGAAAGTATACAAACTGAAATTATAGATAGAAATATACAAGCTGAAATTATAGATAGAAGTATAGATATAGATAGAAATATACAAACTGAAATTATAGATGGAAATATACAAACTGCTGATAGAAATTTTAGATAGAAATATATGAGATTATAGATAGAAGTATATACAAGCTGAAGATTATAGATAGAGAAATATACAAACTGAGCTTATAGATAGAAATATGAAACTGAGATTATAGATAGAAGTATACAAGCTGGGATTATAGATAGAAAGTATACAAACTGAGATTATAGATAGAAGTATACAAACTGAATTATAGATGAGAAGTATACAAACTGAAATTATAGATGAAAGTATACAAACTGAGAATTATAGATAGAGAAAGTATACAAGCTGAGAATTATAGATAGAAAGTATACAAACTGAAATTATAGATAGAAAGTATACAAGCTGGGATTATAGATGAGAAGTATACAAGCTGAGGTATAGATAGAAATATACAAACTGAAATTATAGATAGAAATATACAAACTGAAATTATAGATAGAAAATACAAGAGAATTATAGATAGAAATATACAAACTGAAATTATAGATAGAAGTATACAAACTGAGATTATAGATAGAAAATATACAAACTGAAAATTATAGATAGAAATATACAAACTGAAATTATAGATAGAAATATACAAACTGGGAATATAGATAGAGTATACAAACTGAAATTATAGATAGAAAGTAAAACTGAAATTATAGATAGAAAGTATACAAACTGAAATTATAGATAGAAAGTATACAAACTGAAAACTATAGATAGAAGTATACAAACTGAAATTATAGATAGAAAGTATACAAACTGAAATTATAGATAGAAGTATACAAACTGAAATTATAGATAGAAAGTATACAAACTGAAATTATAGATAGAAAGTATACAAACTGAGATTATAGATAGAAGTATACAAACTGAATTATAGATAGAAGTATACAAACTGATTATAGATAGAGGTAGTATACAAACTGAGAATTATAGATAGAAATATACAAACTGAAATTATAGATAGAAAGTATACAAACTGAAATTATAGATAGAAAGTATACAAACTGAAATTATAGATAGAAAGTATACAAACTGAATTATAGATAGAAAGTATACAAGCTACAAACTGAGAATTATAGATAGAAATATACAAACTGAAATTATAGATAGAAATATACAAACTGAAATTATAGATAGAAATATACAAGCTGAAATTATAGATATACAGAGAAGTATACAAGCTGAATTATAGATAGAAATATACAAACTGGAATTATAGATAGAAGTATACAAACTGAAATTATAGATAGAAAGTATACAAACTGGGAATTATAGATATACAAACTGAAATAGATATACAAACTGAGATTATAGATAGAAAGTATACAAACTGAAATTATAGATAGAAATATACAAGCTGAGATTATAGATAGAAATACAAACTGATTATAGATAGAAGTATACAAAACTGAATTATAGATAGAATATACAAACTGGGAATTATAGATAGAAAGTATACAAACTGAAAACTATAGATAGAAAGTATACAAGCTGAGATTATAGATATACAAATGGAGTATACAAACTGAAATTATAGATAGAAGTATACAAACTGAATTATAGATAGAAAGTATACAAACTGAATTATAGATAGAAATATACAAACTGAAATTATAGATAGAAAGTATACAAACTGAATTATAGATAGAAGTATACAAACTGAATTATAGATAGAAATATACAAACTGAAATTATAGATAGAAATATACAAACTGAAATTATAGATAGAAAGTATACAAACTGAGATTATAGATATTATAGATTATAGATAGAGATATACAAACTGAGATTATAGATAGAATTATAGATAAGAAATACAAACTGAAATTATAGATAGAAGAATATACAAACTGAGATTATAGATAGAAATATACAAACTGAGAATTATAGATAGAAGTATACAAACTGAAATTATAGATAGAAAGTATACAAACTGAAATTATAGATAGAAATATACAAGCTGAAATTATAGATAGAAGTATACAAACTGAAATTATAGATAGAATATACAAACTGAATTATATAGATAGAAATTATAGTATATAGATTATAGATAGAAATATACAAACTGAAATTATAGATAGAAATATACAAACTGAAATTATAGATAGAAATATACAAACTGAAATTATAGATAGAAGATATACAAACTGGAATTATAGATAGAAATATACAAGCTGAGATTATAGATAGAAGTATACAAACTGAAATTATAGATAGAAATATACAAACTGAGATTATAGATAGAGTATACAAGCTGATTATAGATAGAAAGTATACAAACTGAAATTATAGATAGAAGTATACAAACTGAAATTATAGATAGAAAGTATACAAACTGAAATTATAGATAGAATATATAGATAGATAGAAAGTATACAAACTGAAGATTATAGATAGAAGTATACAAACTGAAATTATAGATAGAAAGTATACAAACTGAAATTATAGATAGAAAGTATACAAACTGAATTATAGATAGAAAGTATACAAACTGAATTATAGATAGAAAGTATACAAACTGAAATTATAGATAGAAAGTATACAAACTGAAATTATAGATAGAGATATACAAACTGGGGTATAGATAGAAATTATACAAACTGAAATTATAGATAGAAGTATACAAACTGAAATTATAGATATAGATATAGAAGTATACAAACTGAAATTATAGATAGAAATATACAAACTGAGATTATAGATAGAAAGTATACAAACTGAAATTATAGATAGATTATAGATAGTATATAGAATAAACTGTAACAAACTATAGATAGATAGAGAAGTATACAAACTGAAATTATAGATAGAAAGTATACAGACTGAAATTATAGATAGAAATATACAAACTGAAGTTATAGATAGAAAGTATACAAACTGAAATTATAGATAGAAATATACAAACTGAGATTATAGATAGAATATACAAGCTGAGATTATAGATAGAGATATACAAACTGAATTATAGATGAGAAATATACAAACTGAAATTATAGATAGAAGATATACAAACTATATAGATAGAGTATACAAACTGAAATTATAGATAGAAATATACAAGCTGAATAGAAGTATACAAACTGAAGTATAGATAGAAATATACAAACTGAGATTATAGATAGAGAAAGTATACAAACTGAATTATAGATAGAATATACAAGCTGAAATTATAGATAGAAAGTATACAAACTGAAATTATAGATAGAGTATACAAACTGGTTATAGATTATATGGGATATAGATAGAAGTATACAAACTGAGATTATAGATAGAAGTATACAAACTGAGAATTATAGATAGAGTATACAAGCTGAAGATTATAGATATACAAACTATGGATAATAAGTATACAAGCTGAGATTATGGATAGAAGTATATACAAGCTGAGAATTATAGATAGAAGTATACAAACTGAAATTATAGATAGAAGTATACAAACTGAGAATTATAGATGAGAAAGTACCACAAACTGAAATTATAGATGAAAGTATACAAACTGAAATTATAGATAGAATAGATAGATAGAAAGTATACAAGCTGAAATTATAGATAGAGAATATACAAACTGGGAATTATAGATAGAAGTATACAAACTGAAATTATAGATAGAGGGGTATACAAACTGAAATTATAGATAGAAATATACAAACTGAAATTATAGATAGAAGTATACAAGCTGAAATTATAGATAGAGAGTATACAAACTGATTATAGATAGAAAGTATACAAACTGGGGTTATAGATAGAAATATACAAACTGAAATTATAGATAGAAATATACAAACTGAAATTATAGATAGAAATATACAAAGCTGAAGATTATAGATAGAAGTATACAAACTGAGATTATAGATAGAAAGTATACAAACTGGGAATTATAGATAGAAATATACAAGCTGAATTATAGATGAGAAAACAGGCAAACTGAAACTATAGATAGAAAGTATACAAGCTGAAATTATAGATGAGAAGTATACAAACTGAATTATAGATAGAAAGTATACAAACTGAAATTATAGATAGAAATACAAACTGAAATTATAGATAGAAAGTATACAAACTGAATTATAGATAGAGTGTATACAAACTGGAGATTATAGATAGAAGTATACAAGCTGAGTTATAGATAGAAAGTATACAAACTGAAGTTATAGATGAAAGTATACAAGCTGAGAATTATAGATAGAAGTATACAAACTGAAGTTATAGATAGATATACAAGCTGAAAACTTATAGATAGAGAAGTATACAAACTGAAATTATAGATAGAAATATACAAGCTGAAACTATAGATAGAAGAAGTATACAAACTGAAATTATAGATAGAAAGTATACAAACTGAAATTATAGATAGAAAGTATACAAACTGAGATTATAGATAGAAATATACAAGCTGAATTATAGATAGAAAGTATACAAGCTGAGATTATAGATAAGTATACAAACTGAAATTATAGATAGAAGTAGAGATATAGATAAACTATACAAACTGAATTATAGATAGAGAATATACAAGCTGAAGAATTATAGATGAAAGTATACAAGCTGAAGTTATAGATAGAAATATACAAACTGAATTATAGATAGAAATATACAAACTGAAATTATAGATAGAAGATATACAAACTGAAATTATAGATAGAATATACAAACTGAATAGTATACAAACTGAAGTTATAGATAGAAAGTATACAAACTGAAATTATAGATAGAAATATACAAACTGATTATAGATAGAAAGTATACAAACTGAAATTATAAAGATAAACTGAATTATAGATGAGAAGTATACAAACTGAAATTATAGATAGAAATATACAAACTGAGAATTATAGATAGAGAAGTATACAAAACTGGAGTTATAGATAGAAAGTATACAAACTGAGATAGATTATAGATTATAGAAGTATACAAGCTGAAATTATAGATAGAAATATACAAACTGAATTATAGATAGAATATACAAGCTGAAATTATAGATAGAAGTATACAAACTGAGATTATAGATGAGATAGATAGAAATATACAAACTGAAACTATAGATAGAATAGAAGTACAAACTGAGATTATAGATAGAAGTATATAGATAGATAAGTATACAAACTGAAATTATAGATAGAAAGTATATTATAGATAGAAATATATACAAACTGGAGATTATAGATAGAAAGTATACAAACTGAATTATAGATAGAAAGTATACAAACTGAGATTATAGATAGAAAGTATACAAACTGAGGCATTATAGATAGAAGTATACAAGCTGAAGATTATAGATAGAAAGTATACAAACTGAGATTATAGAAGAGAAGTATACAAACTGAGATTATAGATAGAAAGTATACAAACTGAAATTATAGATAGAAATATACAAACTGAGATTATAGATAGAAAGTATACAAACTGAATTATAGATAAAGTATACAAACTGGGATTATAGATGAGAAGTATGAGATAGATAGAAAGTATACAAACTGAATGAGTTATAGATATAGATAGAAGTATACAAACTGAAATTATAGATAGAAATATACAAACTGAAATTATAGATAGAAAGTATAAAAGCTGAAATTATAGATAGAGAAGTATACAAACTGAAATTATAGATAGAAAGTATACAAAGCTGAGATTATAGATAGAAAGTATACAAGCTGAAGTTATAGATAGAATATACAGAACTGAGATTATAGATAGAAGTATACAAACTGAGATTATAGATAGAAAGTATACAAGCTGAAGTTATAGATAGAGAAATATACAAACTGAATTATAGATAGAAAGTATACAAACTGAAATTATAGATAGAAAGTATACAAACTGAAATTATAGATAGAGTATACAAACTGAAGTTATAGATAGAAAGTATACAAGCTGAAGATTATAGATAGATAGAGATTATAGATAGAGGAGTATACATAGGCTATACAAACTGAAATTATAGATAGAAAGTATACAAGCTGAATTATAGATAGAATATACAAACTGAATTATAGATAGAAAGTATACAAACTGAAATTATAGATAGAAACGTATACAAGCTGAAATTATAGATAGAAATATACAAACTGCATAGATAGAAATATACAAACTGAAATTATAGATAGAAAGTATACAAACTGAGATTATAGATAGAAAATATACAAACTGAGATTATAGATAGAGAATTATACAAACTGAATTATAGATAGAAAGTATACAAACTGAAATTATAGATAGAAATATACAAACTGAATTATAGATAGAAGTATACAAACTGAAATTATAGATAGAAAGTATACAAGCTGGAGAATTATAGATAGATGGAAGTATACAAACTGAAATTATAGATATAGAAAGTATACAAACTGAGATTATAGATAGATATACAAACTGAATTATAGATAGAGAAGTATACAAACTGAAATTATAGATAGAGAATATACAAACTGAGGATTATAGATAGAAAGTATACAAACTGAGAATTATAGATAGAATATACAAACTGAAATTATAGATAGAAAGTATATACAAACTGAAATTATAGATAGAAGTACTACAAACTGAATTATAGATAGAAAGTATATACAAACTGAAATTATAGATAGAAGTATACAAACTGAATTATAGATAGACTGAAATTATAGATAGAAAGTATACAAACTGAAGTTATAGATAGAAATATACAAACTGAGATTATAGATAGAAAGTATACAAACTGAAATTATAGATAGAAATATATACAAACTGAGATTATAGATAGTAGTATACAAACTGAGATTATAGATAGAAAGTATACAAACTGAGAATTATAGATAGAATATACAAGCTGAGATTATAGATAGAGAAGTATACAAACTGAAACTATAGATAGAGAAACTATACAACTGAGATTATAGATAGAAGTATACAAACTGAAATTATAGATAGAAGTATACAGAGCTGAGACTTATAGATATGGAAGAAGTATACAAACTGAAGATTATAGATAGAAAGTATACAAACTGAGTTAATTATAGATATGGAGAAGTATACAAACTGGATGAATTATAGATAGAGAAAGTATACAAACTGAAATTATAGATAGAAAGTATACAAACTGAGATTATAGATAGAAGTATACAAACTGAAATTATAGATAGAGAGTATACAACTGAATTATAGATAGAAAGTATACAAACTGAAATTATAGATAGAAGTATACAAACTGAGAATTATAGATAGAAATATACAAACTTCAAGATTATAGATAGAAAGTATATGAGATTATAGATAAAAGTATACAAACTGGAATTATAGATAAAAGTATACAAACTGAATTATAGATAGAAAGTATACAAGCTGACTTATAGATAGAAAGTATACAGGCTGAGTTATAGATGAAATATACAAAACTGAGTTATAGATAGAAAGTATACAAACTGGGAATTATAGATAGAAGTATACAAGCTGAGTTATAGATAGAAGTATACAAACTGAGAATTATAGATAGAAAGTATACAAACTGAAATTATAGATAGAAAGTATACAAACTGAAATTATAGATAGAAATATACAAGCTGAAGATTATAGATAAAAGTATACAAACTGAGATTATAGATAGAGATTATACAAGCTGAAATTATAGATAGAAAGTATACAAACTGAAATTATAGATAGAGAAATATACAAACTGAAATTATAGATAGAAGTATACAAACTGAGTTATAGATAGAAATATACAAACTGAAGTTATAGATAGAAGTATACAAGCTGAGATTATAGATAGAAAGTATACAAACTGAGATTATAGATAAAGTATACAAACTGAGTTATAGATAGAAAGTATACAAGCTGGGATTATAGATAGAAATATACAAACTGAGATTATAGATAGAAAGTATACAAACTGGCAGAAGATTATAGATAGAAATATACAAGCTGAAGATTATAGATAGAAAGTATACAAGCTGAGAATTATAGATAGAAAGTATACAAACTGAGATTATAGATAGAAGTATACAAACTGAAATTATAGATAGAAAGTATACAAACTGAAATTATAGATAGAAATATACAAACTGAGTTATAGATAGAATATACAAACTGATTATAGATAGAAGTATACAGACTCAATTATAGATAGAAAATATACAAACTGAAATTATAGATAGAAAGTATACAAGCTGAAGTTTATAGATAGAAAATATACAAACTGAAATTATAGATAGAAAGTATACAAACTGAAATTATAGATAGAAGTATACAAACTGAGTTATGGATTATAGATTATGGAGAAGTATACAGGCTGAGCTATGGATTATAGATAGGAAATATACAAACTGAGTTATAGATAGAAATATACAGGCTGAGTTATAGATAGGGGGTATACAAGCTGAGTTATAGATAGATACAGGCTGGAGTTATGGATAAGTATACAAACTGAATTATAGATGAGGAAACCATACAAGCTGAAATTATAGATAGAAATATACAAACTGAAACTATAGATAGAGAAGTATACAAACTGAAATTATAGATAGAAGTATACAAACTGAAATTATAGATAGAAGTATACAAACTGAGAATTATAGATAGAAAGTATACAGAGCTGAAGCTATAGATAGAAAGTATACAAACTGGAATTATAGATAGAAGTATACAAACTGAAATTATAGATAGAAAGTATACAGTAGCTGGAGATTATAGATATGAAAGTATATGGAATTATAGATAGAAATATACAACTGAAATTATAGATAGAAATATACAAACTGAGAATTATAGATAGAAGTATACAAACTGAAATTATAGATGAGAAATATACAAACTGAATTATGGATAGAAAAGTATACAGGCTGAAATAGATATGGATAGAAGTATACAAACTGAAATTATAGATAAAGTATACAAACTGAAATTATAGATAGAAAATACAAACTGAAGTTATGGATAGAGAATATACAAACTGAGTTATAGATAGAAGTATACAGGCTGAAATTATGGATGAAGAGTATACAAGCTGAGTTATAGATAGAAGTATACAAACTGAGTTATAGATAGAGAATATACAAACTGAAATTATAGATATAGAGAAGTATACAAACTGGGGTAGAATTATAGATAGAAGTATACAGAGCTGAAATTATAGATGGAGAATATACAGGCTGAGTTATGGATAGAAGTATACAAACTGAAATTATAGATAGAAAGTATACAAGCTGGGGTAAGTTATAGATAGAAAGTATACAAACTGAGATTATAGATAGAAGTATACAAGCTGAAATTATGGATATGAAAAGTATACAAGCTGAGATTATAGATAGAAAGTATACAAAGCTGAGATTATACAGATTATAGTATACAAGCTGAGTTATGGATTATGAGATATGGAAATATACAACTGAGATTATAGATAGAATATACAAACTGAAATTATAGATAGAGAATATACAAACTGAAATTATAGATAGATGAAAGTATACAAACTGAGAATTATAGATAGAAAGTATACAAACTGGGAATTATAGATAGATGAAAGTATACAAACTGAAATTATAGATTATAGATAGATGATATACAAACTGGGGTGCCAGAATTATAGATAGAATATACAAACTGAAATTATAGATAGAGATATACAAACTGGAGATTATGAATAGAGAATATACAAACTGAAATTATAGATAGAAATATACAAACTGAAATTATAGATAGAAAATACAAAACTGAAATTATAGATAGAGAATATACAAGCTGAAATTATAGATAGAAAGTATACAAACTGATAGATTATACAAGCTAGACTGGGAATTATAGATAGAGATGCCAAACTGAGAATTATAGATAGAAGTATACAAGCTGATTATAGATAGAAAGTATACAAACTGAGAATTATAGATAGAAAGTATACAAACTGAGATTATAGATAGAAATATACAAACTGAATTATAGATAGAGAAGTATACAAACTGAAATTATAGATAGAAATATACAAACTGAGAATTATAGATAGAAATATACAAACTGAAATTATAGATAGAAAGTATACAAACTGAGAATTATAGATAGAAGTATACAAGCTGAGAATTATAGATAGAAAGTATACAAACTGAAATTATAGATAGAGAAGTATACAAACAAATTATAGATAGAAGTATACAAAACTGAGAATTATAGATAGAAATATACAAACTGAAGCTATAGATAGAAGTATACAAGCTGAAATTATAGATAGAGGTAGAATAGATATATAAACTGAAATTATAGATAGAAGTATACAAACTGAAATTATAGATAGAGAATATAAAATTGAAATTATAGATTATGGATGAAGTAGTATACAAACTGAGATAATGGGAAGTATACAGGCTGAGTTATAGATAGACAATACAGGCTGATTATAGATAGAAAGTATACAAACTGAGTTATAGATAGAATATACAAACTGATTATAGATAGAAGTATACAAACTGATTATAGATAGAAAGTATACAAACTGAAATTATAGATAGAAGTATACAAACTGGGAGTTATAGATAGAAGTATACAAACTGAAATTATAGATAGAAAGTATACAAACTGAATTATAGATAGAAAGTATACAAACTTCAGAATTATAGATAGAAATATACAAACTGAAGTTATAGATAGAAGTATACAAGCTGAAATTATAGATAGAAATATACAAAGCTGAGAATTATAGATAGAAACCTAAACTGATAGATTATAGATATAGAAATATACAAACTGAGAAGATGGTATTATACAGGCTGAATGGAAATAGGCTAGATGGAGAAAGTATACAAACTGAGATGGATTATAGATAGAAAGTATACAAACTGAGATTATAGATAGGATGAGAAGTATACAAACTGAGATTATAGATAGAAAGTATACAGCTGAAATTATAGATAGAGAGTATACAAGCTGAAATTATAGATGATATACAAGCTGGGGGTGGAGATTATAGATAGAGAAGTATACAAACTGAGATTATAGATAGAAAGTATACAAACTGAGATTATAGATAGAGTATACAAACTGGGGTATAGATAGAAATATACAAGCTGAAATTATAGATGAAAGTATACAGGCTGAAATTATAGATAGAAAGTATACAAACTGAGAATTATAGATAGAATATACAAACTGAAATTATAGATAGAAGTATACAAGCTGAATTATAGATAGAAATATACAAACTGGGAATTATAGATAGAAAGTATACAAACTGAGAATTATAGATAGAAAGTATACAAGCTGAGAATTATAGATAGAAAGTATACAAGCTGGGAATTATAGATAGAGAGTATATAAGCTGAAGTTATAGATAGAAGTATACAAACTGAAATTATAGATAGAAATATACAAACTGAGATTATAGATAGAACACAAACTGAATATAGATAGAAGTATACAAACTGAATTATAGATAGGTACCCTGAGAATTATAGATAGAAAGTATACAAACTGATTATAGATAGCACTGGGAATTATAGATGAAAGTATACTGTCTGAAATTATCTGATAGAAAGTATCTGTCTGTTATAGATCTGGTATCTGGCTGTTATGGATGTATACAAGGCTGAGTTATGGATGTCTACAAGTCTGAGTTATGGATGTGTGATATAGTATATTAATGACAGTGTGTATAGAAACTGGAGCCGGAGAGGACAGAAAGATCAGAGGTTCTTTATTTAGGCTTTTTAGTGGCTACTGTCTCTGTCTCTGTCTCTGTCTCTGTCTCTCTCTATCTTTCAAAAATACACAATGATTTAGCTGGGACCTCAGGCACTTTAGCTGTGTGTGTGTGTGTGTGTGTGTGTGTGCGTACGTGTGTGTGTGTGTGTGTGTTGTCACCCTGATAAACGAGTGAGTCTGAGAGAGGCTGAGATGTAGTCTCCAATAAAAAGAAAACCAACTGTAATCAATTATTTCCTCCTTTTCAAGTTTCTTTTTTCTTTCGCTGTCCTCCTCCTGACCTCACCCCAATCCCCTCCCTGTCTCTTCTCCCTACACTCCATCCCTCCTGCCCTCCTTCTGACCTCACCCCATCCCCTCCTGTCTCTTCTCAACACTCCATCCCTACTGTCTTCTCCTCTAATTAGTGGAATTAGCGTTTCAGACTAATTTAATAGTCTCTCTGGAACTCTGTTTTATAACCTTGCAGAAGGTTTAGGACAATACATTAAATAAACACCTGACCTTAGCGAAGAAGTGAGAGAGAGAGAGAGAGGAGAGAGAGAGAGAGGAGCAGAGAGAGAGAGAGAGGAGAGAGGAGAGACGGAGGAGTGAAGAGACGAGAGAGAGAAGGCGAGGCAGAAGAAGAGAAGGAGAAGAGACAGAGAGAGAGAAGGCAGAGAAAGTGAAGGCAGAAGGCAGAGAGGGATGGGAGGAGCAGGAGAGAGAGAGACAGAAGAGAGAGAGGAACAGAGAGAGAAGAGAGGCAGAGAGAGAAGTAGAGAGAGTAGAGAGAGAACAGAGAGAAGACAGAGAGGAGAGAGCGAGAGGAAGTGGAGGAGACAGAGACGAGAGAGAGGAGGAAGGAAGCAGAGTGGGGAGGAGACAGAGAAGAGGAGTGAGAAGAAGAGAGAGGGAGACAGAGGAGGAGAGAGAGGGACGGAGGACTGGGAGAGTGAGAGAGAGAGAGACGAGAGAGAGAGAAGGAGAGAGAAGAGAGAGACAGAGAAGGGAGAGAGAGAGAGAGACAGAGAGAGAGAGAGAGACAGAGAGAACAGAGAAAGTGACAGAGAGAAGGCAGAGAGGAGAGACAGAAGAGAACAGAGAAAGAGAACAAAGGAAACAGAGAGAGAGACAGAGAGAGAGACAAGAAAGAGACAGAGACAGAGTGACAGAGACTGAGAGAGACAGAGAAGAAGACAGAAGACAGGGAGTGAGGGACAGAAAGTGAGAGAGAGAGAGAGAGACAGAGAGAAGACAGAGAGAGAAAGAGACAGAGAGAGTAAACAGAGAGAGAGACAAAGAGAGGACAGAGAGAGAAGAGAGACAGAAAAAGAAAAGAGAAAGAGAGAAGACAGAGACAGAGAGAGGAGACAGAGAGACAGAGAGAGAACATAGAGGGACAGAGAGAGAGAGACAGAGAGAGAGAGAGAGAGAGAGAGACAGAGAGAGAGAGATTCCCAGGAGGTATTTTGGATCACAGTCAGACAGGCAGTTCTGCTGGCAGCCAGGCAGGAAAACAGGTCTGGGATCTGTCCCAAATGGCACCCTATTCCCTATGGGCCCTTAGTCAAATGTAGTGTACTATAACATGATTGGGTGCCATTTGGGACACAGACCCAGGTTCATACAGACTAACAGAGGGATTTGATTTCCCTTAAACCAAGCACATCTCATTCAGCATGGGAACAGAACGCTGATCAGATGAAAGTGTAACTGACCCAGAGATCCACTTCCTGTTTAGACTGGGCCCATTGTGACAGAGTGAATAAGGAGGACAGTGTGAATAGTGTGAATGTCTGTTTAGACTGGGCCCATTGTGACAGAGTGAATAAGGAGGACAGTGTGAATAGTGTGAATGTCAGTTTAGAATGGGCCCATTGTGACAGAGTGAATAAGGAGGACAGTGTGAATAGTGTGAATGTCTGTTTAGACTGGGCCCATTGTGACAGAGTGAATAAGGAGGACAGTGTGAATAGTGTGAATGTCTGTTTAGACTGGGCCCATTGTGACAGAGTGAATAAGGAGGACAGTGTGAATAGTGTGAATGTCTGTTTAGACTGGGCTCATTGTGACAGAGTGAATAAGGAGGACAGTGTGAATAGTGTGAATGTCTGTTTAGACTGGGCTCATTGTGACAGAGTGAATAAGGAGGACAGTGTGAATAGTGTGAATGTTTTCGGGGTGGGGGGTGGGGGAGGTATACAGGCTGAGTTATGGATGGGGGTGGGGGGGTATACAGACTGTGTTATGGATGGGGGTATACAGACTGAGTTATGGATGGGGGTATACAGACTGAGTTATGGATGGGGGGGGTATACAGACTGTGTTATGGATGGGGGTATACAGACTGAGTTATGGATGGGGGGTATACAGACTGAGTTATGGATGGGGGTATACAGGCTGAGTTATGGATGGGGGGTGGGGTGGATACAGTTATGGATGGGGGTATACAGACTGAGTTATGGATGGGGGTGGGGGGGTATAGACTGTGGGATATACACAGACTGTGTTATGGATAGGGTATACAGACTGTGTTATGGATGGGGGGTATACAGACTGAGTTATGGATGGTGTTATGGATGGGGTATACAGGCTGGGTTATGGATGGGTATACAGACTGTGTTATGGATGGGGGTTATGGATATACAGACTGAGTTATGGATGGGGGGGGGTATACAGACTGAGTTATGGATGGGGGGTGGGGGGTGGGGTATACAGACTGTGTTATGGATGGGGGGTATATACAGACTGTGTTATGGATGGGGGGTATACAGACTGAGTTATGGATGGGGGGTATACAGACTGTGTTATGGATGGGGGTATACAGGCTGAGTTATGGATGGGGTGGGGTTATGGATAGAAGTATACAGACTGTGTTATGGATGGGGGGTATACAGGCTGAGTTATGGATGGGGGTATACAGGCTGAGTTATGGATGGGGTGTGGGGTATACAGACTGTGTTATGGATGGGGAGTTATGGATGGGGGGTATATACAGACTGTGTTATGGATGGGGGTATACAGACTGTGTTATGGATGGGGGGCGTGGTTACTAAGGAACCAGGACCATTTCAAAACATGGAGAATGTATATTAGTGACAAGTTAAACAGCAATAAGAGTCTTACCCAGTATGCATTGCAGTGGGGTCATATGTCAACGTCATGCCACTCTGAAAGGAAAGAATATGAATATGGTTATGATAAGGTTATGCTATGGTTATGATAAGGTTATGATAAGGTTATGGTATGGTTATGGTATGGTTATGATAAGGTTATGATAAGGTTATGCTATGGTTATGATTCGGTTATGATAAGGTTGTGTCGTGTCTTTACTATCATTCAATTGAAGACTTGTAGTTTTTATCAAAGACTATCTGTAATTAGTATTACGCGATCAACTGATTAATCATGTAACTGTATTTAACTAGGAAGTCGGGGCACCAAGGAAAATATTCAGATTACAAAGTTAGCATTTCCTAAAATAACTTTTCCGATATTTTATCTGATCAATTAGTCTTCGAATTAATGAATAATTTACCTTACCTCACGTTAGTCTCATTGCAAATGTCATAAATTGTTGGTTATCTGCACAAACCCAGTCTTCACTACGAGTCATCCATACATCAATTGTCTTAAATCATTTATTTATTACTAACTAAGTCATTCACAGAAATGCATAAACAAACAGTAAATATGGTTACAAGAAATGATAGGAGAATGTGCCCTAGTGGGCTAAAGGGAAGTGGGGGTCGACTGAGAAGTCACGACAGAGTGATAATTATAACAGTTGAAATGCTAATCCTTTACACATGAACGCTCACTCATTCGGGAACAATTGCAATCAATCAATCAATATATATATATTTACGCTCAGTGTGTCGTCTTCATCGCTGGTGATTTTTTTCTTTTGTGGAATTCTCTCTCTCTCTCTCTCTCTCTGTCTCTGTCTCTCTCTCTCTCTCTCTCTCTGTCTCTGTCTCTCTCTCTCTCTCTCTCTCTCTCTGTTGTGGTTAGAGTGAATTGTTCAGAGTGACGTTCATTCGTTTTGTTATACAATGATTGTTTCGTCGGTTGTCGTTCTTCGCGTTCAATGATACCGAATTCCGAGCTGCAGACTAGTAATTAATATCAAAGACTTGTTCTTATTCTGTCGGTATCGATATTCTAAGAGTTTAACCACGTGGGATGGTTAAAAGATTCAGCAATGGTCTACAACCTTTGTCCCCCTCCTAACGGAGAGAAACATGGTCTGCTGATAATTTCTCAAAGTTGGGTTTTATTCGGAATGGCAGAAGAGGGCTGTCCCAGGACGCCTGACCCTAACTGGGCTCAGGAGCGGTCCAGGATGCCTGACCCTAACTGGGCTCAGGAGCGGTCCAGGACGTCTGACCCTAACTGGGCTCAGGGGCGGTCCTCTGATTTAGTTAACTCCAATCCCCTTTTTGAGTTTTCCTTCATTAAACAGTCCAAAATCACATTACACAATTTTACAAACAGTATCATTCTCACTCATTCATCTTATACAACAATTAGATGGAAACCTTATATCTGAGGCTATTATATAAACAGCGTTATGTTAATGTGGCCACACCGTCTCCCATGAGCTTCCCCAAGTTGTGCCAAACGGACCAGTTCGTAGCTGGATTCTTCACCGATCTTTTATACTTTCTCCGGAACATGAAATTTGTTCGGACCTCAAGTTCTGTGAGGTGGAAGGAATTGCTTTGTTCTCTATGAAAATTTACTCTCTCTATACTGTGTGTCCATGAGGAGATCCTCAGGAATTTACGACGTCTCTCTGACCTCAGCAACCTAGTTGAAGGAGGCAAGGGGGAGGCAGGGAGAGGGGGATGGGGCTTGCTATACCCAAAGAGGCCAACGTCATGACAGTTGCATCTCACCTCTCCATCTCTGGTCCATGGTTGTCCGTTTTGGGGGTACTTGTTCTGGTTCAGCCTCTTCTTCTGTCCTCCATCTGCAAACTTACAGAGTAGGGGTTCTACAGGAGCTGTGTGTGAGAGAGAGAGAGAGAGAGAGAGAGGGAGAGAGAGAGATGGGAGAGAGAGAGAGAGAGAGAGAGAGATGAGAGAGAGAGAGAAAGAGATGAGAGAGAGAGTGAGAGAGAGAGAGAGAGAGATGGGAGAGAGAGAGATAGGTGAGAGAGAGATAGGTGAGAGAGAGAGAAATAGTTAAGAGCCACAGCCTGACTCCCCCCCCGTCCCAAACAAACCTTTCGGGATCCAGACTGAAAAGAGAAAACGTGGATGGAGTTGGACTAGTAACAGAAAGGTTGCAAGATCGAATCCCCTAGATTCTGGGATTCTTGGGGCGGCAGGGTAGCCTAGTGGTTAGAGCGCTGGACTAGTAACCGGAAGGTTGCAAGTTCAAACCCCTGAGCCGACAAGGTACAAATCTGTCATTCTGCCCCTGAACAGACATGTACTATATATGTACTATATGTACTATATGGTCATGTACTATATATACTAGATATGTACTAAATATGAACTGTATGTACTAGATATGTAACTATATTTACTGAACATATACTATATGTACTATATGTAACTATATTTACTGAACATATACTATATGTACTAGATAGGTATATAATGTACTGGACATTGGACACTGCCTGTATGGTGACGATGGAACCTCACATGATGAGAGAGAGAGATACTGTATACGAGATTACACAACAAACACCACTAGACACATACACGGACATCTGAGAAGACAGAGAGAGGAGAAAGAGACGATTCAGAGTTCAACCTTGAACCAGACGGCCTGAATGACTAACACAACCCGCAGGCTACATGACTTTATATATATACACACACACACACACACACAGGACATTATGTTCATCACTCCAGCTATGTTAACTAGTCAGAGGAAAACAGTGTTGCTCTCAGCACTAGACAGGGGAAGACAGTGTTGCTCTCAGCACTAGACAGGGGAAGACAGTGTTGCTCTCAGCACTAGACAGGGGAAGACAGTGTTGCTCTCAGCACTAGACAGGGGAAGACAGTGACAGGGAAGACAGTGTTGCTCTCAGCACTAGACAGGGGAAGACAGTGTTGCTCTCAGCACTAGACAGGGGAAGACAGTGTTGCTCTCAGCACTAGACAGGGGAAGACAGTGTTGCTCTCAGCACTAGACAGGGGAAGACAGTGTTGCTCTCAGCACTAGACAGGGGATAGGGATCCATATGGGATGAACATCAGGCTTCCATTCACCTTGACATCTCTGGGATCTCAGAATCACAGCCTCTCTTCCTTCCTGCTTATCTCTGTATACAACAATTCATGTTACCTGGTGGTGTAGGGCTGTACATTCATGTTACCTGGTGGTGTAGGGCTATACTTTCATGATCCCTGGTGGTGTAGGGCTATATATTCATGTTACCTGGTGGTGTAAGGCTGTACATTCATGTTACCTGGTGGTGTAGGGCTGTACATTCATGTTACCTGGTGGTGTAGGGCTGTATATTCATGTTACCTGGTGGTGTAGGGCTATACATTCATGATCCCTGGTGGTGTAGGGCTATATATTCATGTTACCTGGTGGTGTAAGGCTGTACATTCATGTTACCTGGTGGTGTAGGGCTGTACATTCATGTTACCTGGTGGTGTAGGGCTGTATATTCATGTTACCTGGTGGTGTAGGGCTATACATTCATGTTCCCTGGTGGTGTAAGGCTAAACATTCATGTTACCTGGTGGTGTAGGGCTAAACATTCATGTTACCTGGTGGTGTAGGGCTGTACATTCATGTTACCTGGTGGTGTAGGGCTATACATTCATGTTCCCTGGTGGTGTAGGGCTATACATTAATGTTACCTGGTGGTGTAGGGCTATATATTCATGTTACCTGTTGGTGTAGGGCTAAACATCTATGTTACCTGGTGGTGTAGGGCTATACATCTATGTTACCTGTTGGTGTAGGGCTAAACATCTATGTTACCTGGTGGTGTAGGGCTATACATTCATGTTACCTGGTGGTGTAGGGCTGTACATTCATGTTACCTGGTGGTGTAGGGCTATATATTCATGTTACCTGGTGGTGTAAGGCTGTACATTCATGTTACCTGGTGGTGTAGGGCTGTACATGCATGTTACCTGGTGGTGTAGGGCTATACATTCATGATCCCTGGTGGTGTAAGGCTAAACATTCATGTTACCTGGTGGTGTAGGGCTATACATCTATGTTACCTGGTGGTGTAGGGCTGTACATTAATGTTACCTGGTGGTGTAGGGCTATACTATACATTCATGTTACCTGGTGGTGTAGGACTATACATTCATGTTACCTGGTGGTGTAAGGCTATATATTCATGTTCCCTGGTGGTGTGGCTAAACATCTATGTTACCTGGTGGTGTAGGGCTGTACATTCATGTTACCTGGTGGTGTAGGGCTATACATTCATGTTGTTCACAAACAACAGAGAGAAAAAAGCAGGTCCCTCGTCTCCCACTTACTTTAGAATGGAACAAAACATATTACATAAGAAGAGGTGGGAGAGAGAGGAGATGGGGGGGGTACTGAGGGGAGAGGAGACTACTGAAGACTCGGAGACAACAGGTGTTGGGGGGTACTGAGGGGAGAGGAGACTACTGAAGATTCAGAGACAACAGGTGTTGGGGGGGGTACTGAGGGGAGAGTAGACCACTGAAGACTCAGAGACAACAGGTGTTGGGGGGGACAACAGGTGTTGGGGGGGATACTGAGGGGAGAGTAGACTACTGAAGACTCAGAGACAACAGGTGTTGGGGGGGTACTGAGAGGAGAGTAGACTACTGAATACTCAGAGACAACAGGTGTTGGGGGGAGAGAGAACAAAGTCTTCTCATGCTTTGTTGATTTCAAAAAAGCTTTAGATTCATATTGGCATGAGGGTCTGCTATACAAATGAATGGAAGGTGGTGTTGGGGGAAAAATAATCAACGCTATAAAATCCATGTACACAAACAACAAATGTGAGGTTTAAATTGGCAAAAAACACACATTTCTTCACACAGGGTCGTGGGGTGAGACAGGGATGCAGCTTAAGCCCCACCTTCTTCAACATATATATCAATGAATTGGCACGGGCACTAGAACAGTCTGCAGCACAAATTCCATCTAGACACTGTTGCCCTAGAGCACACAAAAAACTATACATACCTTGGCCTAAACATCAGCGCCACAGGTAACTTCCACAAAGCTGTGAACGATCTGAGAGACAAGGCAAGAAGCTTCTATGCCATCAAAAGGAACATAAAGTTCGACATACCAATTAGGATCTGGCTAAAAATACTTAGTTATAGAACCAATTGCCCTTCATGGTTTTGAGGTCTGGGGTCCGCTCACCAACCAAGAATTCACAAAATGGGACAAACACCAAATTGAGATTCCGCATGCAGAATTCTGCTAAAATATCCTTTGTGTCCAACGTAGAACACCAAATAATGCATTCAGAGAAGAATTAGGCCGACACCCGCTAATTATGAAAATCCAGAAAAGAGCCGTTAAATTCTACAACCACCTAAAAGGAAGCGATTCCAAAACCTTCCATAACAAAGCCATCAACTAAATAGAAATTAACCTGGAGAAGAGTCCCCTAAGCAAGCTGGTCCTGGGGCTCTGTGGGGTGTGTTTGTGCTTGTGAACAGAGCCCCAGGACAGCAGCACAATTAGACCCAACCAAATCATGAGAAAACAAAAAGATAATTTCTTGACACATTGGAAAGAATTAACAAAAAAAACAGAGGAAACTAGAATGCTATTTGCCCCTACACAGAGAGTACACAGTGGCAGAATACCTGACCACTGTGACTGATCCAAACTTAATGAAAGCTTTGACTATGTACAGACTCAGTGAGCATAGCCTTGCTATTGAGAAAGGCCGCCGTAGGCAGACATGGTTCTCAAGAGAAGACACAAAATGAGGTGGAAACTGAGCTGCACTTCCTAACCTGCCAAATTTTGGACCATATTAGAGACACTAATTTTCCACAGATTACACAGATCCACAAAGAACTTGAAAACAAACCCATTTTTTGTTAAACTGCCATATCTACTGGGTGTAATACCACAAAAGCGCAACCAGTGACGAACAAACAAAATTGTAAATACAACCTACATTTATGTTGATTTATTTCCCCTTTTGTACTTTAACTATTTGTACATCATTACAACACTGTATATATATATATATAACATTATA
The DNA here is from genome assembly GCF_034236695.1 of Oncorhynchus nerka. NCBI lineage: Eukaryota > Metazoa > Chordata > Actinopteri > Salmoniformes > Salmonidae > Oncorhynchus > Oncorhynchus nerka. The sequence goes on from NW_027040420.1 coordinate 46,770, forward strand.
TTCGTAATGTCTTCATTCTTTTGGAACTTCTGTGAGTTTAATAATTACTGTTAATTTTTATTGTTTATTTCATTTTGCATTTCATTTGGTCTAAGTAGTGCACTACCCTATGTGTCCTGGTCTAAAGTAGTGCACTACCTATGTGTCCTGGTCTAAAGTAGTGCACTACCCTATGTGTCCTGGTCTAAAGTAGTGCACTACCCTATGTGTCCTGGTCTAAAGTAGTGCACTACCCTATGTGTCCTGGTCTAAAGTAGTGCACTACCCTATGTGTCCTGGTCACTACCCTATGTGTCCTGGTCTAAAGTAGTGCACTACCCTATGTGTCCTGGTCTACTGCACTACCCTATGTGTCCTGGTCTAAAGTAGTGCACTACCCTATGTGTCCTGGTCTAAAGTAGTGCACTACCCTATGTGTCCTGGTCTAAAGTGCACTACTCTGTGTGTCCTGGTCTAAAGTAAAGTGCACTACCCTATGTGTCCTGGTCTAAAGTAGTGCACTACCCTATGTGTCCTGGTCTAAAGTAGTGCACTATGTGTCCTGGTCTAAGTAGTGCACTCCTATGTGTCCTGGTCTAAAGTAGTGCACTACCCTATGTGTCCTGGTCTAAAGTAGTAGTGCACTACTCTATGTGTCCTGGTCTAAAGTAGTGTACTACACTATGTGTCCTGGTCTAAAGTAGTGTACTACTCTATGTGTCCTGGTCTAAAGTAGTGCACTACCCTATGTGTCCTGGTCTAAAGTAGTGCACTACTCTATGTGTCCTGGTCTAAAGTAGTGCACTACTCTATGTGTCCTGGTCTAAAGTAGTGCACTACCCTATGTGTCCTGGTCTAAAGTAGTGCACTACCCTATGTGTCCTGGTCTAAAGTAGTGCACTACTCTATGTGTCCTGGTCTAAAGTAGTGCACTACCCTATGTGTCCTGGTCTAAAGTAGTGCACTACCCTATGTGTCCTGGTCTAAAGTAGTGCACTACTCTATGTGTCCTGGTCTAAAGTAGTGCACTACCCTATGTGTCCTGGTCTAAAGTAGTGCACTACCCTATATGTCCTGGTCTAAAGTAGTGCACTAAATAGAGAACAGGGTGTCATTTGGGAACACTAGCATGGTGTTTATTTTCCGTTTATCAGAAATTAAAATCTGTCCAGGATTAACTGTGCAGTTTGCTCTCCACACTGGCATTGGTTTGTTTAGGTAAATACAGTCAACTGTTTGACATGGGATCTCCATGGAGACCAGCGGGAGGAAACAGGAAGGAAGCAGCACTGGGAATAGAAACAGAAACATAATCAGCTTAGACTAGTCACTTCCTGTTGGTTTAAAGGTGACCTTGTCGTATCACTTCTCTATGGATTTGTGTTAGTCTGATTGGTTGTTGCTGCTGCTTGGCACTGATTGGGTCTGGATGGAGCAGGGTGCCCAGGAATATCCTCCTGATTATAACCCCAGGACACCTCAGGGTTATAGTATAGTAGTGGGTGTTCATCATGTCTCTATAGTAGTGGGTGTTCTTCATATTGTCTCTATAGTAGTGGGTGTTCATCATGTCTCTATAGTAGTGGGTGTTCATCATGTCTCTATAGTAGTGGGTGTTCTTCATATTGTCTCTATAGTAGTGGGTGTTCATCATGTCTCTATAGTAGTGGGTGTTCATCATGTCTCTATAGTAGTGGGTGTTCTTCATATTGTCTCTATAGTAGTGGGTGTTCATCATGTCTCTATAGTAGTGGGTGTTCTTCATATTGTCTCTATAGTAGTGGGTGTTCATCATGTCTCTATAGTAGTGGGTGTTCATCATGTCTCTTTAGTAGTGGGTGTTCATCATGTCTCTATAGTAGTGGGTGTTCATCATGTCTCTATAGTAGTGGGTGTTCTTCATATTGTCTCTATAGTAGTGGGTGTTCATCATGTCTCTATAGTAGTGGGTGTTCTTCATATTGTCTCTATAGTAGTGGGTGTTCTTGTTATTGTTCTTATGAATCTTGTTCATCATGTCTCTATAGTAGTGGGTGTTCTATAACTCTATAGTAGTGGATGTTCATCATTAAGTAGTGGGTGTTCACCATGTCTCTTTAGTAGTGGTATCATGACTGTAGTGGGTGAATGTCCATAGGTGGGTGAAGATATGATCCCTATAGTAGTGGGTGTTCATCATGTCATAGTTGTTCTATAGTAGTGGGTGTTCTTCATATTTAATCAATAGTAGTGGGTGTTCTCATGTCTCTATAGTAGTGGGTGTTAAAAGTCTCTATAGTAGTATTTTAATGTCTCTATAGTAGACATCATGTCTCTATACATGGATCATGTCATATAGTAGTGTGTGTTCATCATTGTCTCAGTAGTGGGTGTTCATCATGTCAAATAGTAGTTGTTCTTCAAGTGTCTCTATTGAACATCATGTCTCTATAGTAGAAGGTGTTCTTCATATTGTCTCTTTAGTAGTCAAGTTCATCATGTCTCTATAGTAGTGTTCTTCTGTCTCTATAGTAGTGGGTGTTCATCATGTCTCTATAGTAGTAGTTTCATCATGTCTCTATAGTAGTGGGTGTTCAAATGTCTCTATAGTAGTGGGTGTTCTTGACACATTGTCTGTAGTGGTGTTCTTCATCATGTCTCTATAGCCAGTGGGTGTTCTCATGTCTCTATAGTAGTGGGTGTTCATCATGTCTCTATAGTAGTCAGGTGTTCATCATGTCTCTATAGTAGTGGGTGTTCAACTCTCTATAGTAGTGGGAAGTGTTCATCATGTCTTAATAGTAATTGTGTTCCATCATGTCTCTATAGTAGTGGGTTCATCATGTCTCTATAGTAGTGGTTTTCAGCTGTCCCCATAGGATGTGCCTTTCCATGTCTCTATAATCCTCAGTGTGTGGATGGACATTAAGAATCATGTCTCTATAGTTTTCATGCTGTCCCCAGGTAGGAAAGCCTATGGTCCTCAGTGTGTGTATGATCACGGAAATCCACTTTTCAATGTAGATGTCCCCAGGAGACGGGTTAAAGAAGGTATTTTAAGCCTTGAGACCTCATGTGTGTGTGTGTGTCATTCAGAGGGTGAATGTGCAAGACAAAAAGATTTAAGTGCCTTTGAACAGGGTTAGGAGAAGCCTTAGGCGCACCGGTTTGTGTCAAGAACTGCAACGCTGCTGGGTTTTCACACTCAACAGTTTGTTTCAGCTGTCCCCCCAAAGGACACAGAAAACTTGACCTTAAGTTGAGTTCAACATCAGTGTGTATGGAAGAGTCATTTTCAGCTGTCCCATGGAGGCCTTAGTTTTGTATCCTCAGTGTGTATATGGACAGAGAGGTTTTCAGCTGTCCCCATAGGAGAAGCCTTTGTCCTCAGTGTGTGTATGGAGAGAGGGGTTTCAGCTGTCCCCATAGGAGAAGCCTTAGTCCTCAGTGTGTATATAGACAGAGGGGTTTTCAGCTGTCCCCATAGGAGAAGCCTTAGTCCTCAGTGTGTATACGGACAGAGGGGGTTTTCAGCTGTCCCCATAGGAGAAGCCTTAGTCCTCAGTGTGTATACGGACAGAGAGGGTTTCAGCTGTCCCCATAGGAGAAGCCTTTGAAGAACCCTTTTTTGGACAGAGGGTTAAACCCTTTAGGAGAAGCCTTTCTAGTGGGCCCTATTAACAGAGGGTTTTCAGCTGTCCCCATAAGAAGCCTACCTGGAACCAACAGGGGTTCAGCTGTCCCCATAGGAGAAGCCTTAGTCCTCAGTGTGAACCAGCTGTCCCCATAGGAAAGCCTTATAAGTGGTATATGGACAGAGTCAGTACCACTATGCATAGGATACTCTCCTCATGATATATATGACTGGGTGTTTCCCCATAGGAGAAGCCTTAGTCCTCAGATATAGACAGAGTTTTTCAGCATGTCCCACACTGTATCAATCAACAGAGGGTTTCAGTATCCCCATCAGAAGCCTTAGTCAATCAGTGTGTATATGGACAGGGAGGGTTTTCAGCTGTCCCCATAGAAGCCTGTCCTCAATCAGTAATCAACAGAGGGTTTCAATCCCCATAGAAGACTGTATCAATCAGTGTGTAAGAACCCTTGGTTCAATCAGAAGCCTTTACTGGCTCATCAATCAGAGGGTTTCAGCTGTATCAATCAGAAGACTGTATCAATCAGAAGACTGTGTCAATCAATCAGAAGACTGTATCAATCAATCGTTTCTAGACTGTATCAATCAGAAGATCAATCAGAAGTTCTATCAATCAGAAGACTGTATCAATCAAGGAGAGTCTGTACCCACTATACAATCATCGATATCAACTGTATGTTTCAAAGGCTTTTCAGAAGACTGTCATGTCACACACTCAATCTGAAGACTGTATCAATCAGAAGACATGTCACAATCACACACTGTATCAATCTGAAGACTGTATCAATCATGTCACATGACTGTATCAATCAGAAGACATGTATCAATCACACACTGTATCAATCAGAAGACATGTCACAATCACACACTGTATCAATCAGAAGACTGTATCAATCACACACTGTATCAATCTGTCATTTAATCTCACACTGTTATTATTGGTGATATATGTTGAAACTCCACATCTGGTCCCCATCTGTCTACTACTGATTCTACCATGCGAACAACGCTGTGTGTGATGTGTTGACTCTTCAAAGGCATATTAACATATTGAATAATAATGGAGAGATATGAAAGACTGAGATGGAACACTGTTCCCTTTACAGTGTGATACTTTGGAGTAGAGCCCAATGGGTCCCCTATAGGGAACAGGGTGGAGTAGAGACCAATGGGTCCTCTATAGGGAACAGAGCCCAGTGGGTCCCTCTATGGGAACAGAGCCCAATGGGTCCCTCTATAACAGGGTGGAGTAGAGACCAATGGGTCCCTCTATAGGGAACAGAGCCCAATGGGTCCCTCTATAGGGAACAGAGCCCAATGGGTCCCTCTATAGAATAGGCGGAGTGAGGCCTGGGTCCCTCTATCGGGAACAGGGTGGAGTAGAGCCAATGGGTCCCTCTATAGGGAACAGGCCCAATGGGTCCTCTATAGGGGAACAGGGTGGAGTAGAGACCACGGTCCCTCTATAGGGAACAGACGGTGGAGGGCCCAGGGTCCCTCTAGGGAACAGGGCCCAATGGGTCCCTCTATAGGGAACAGGGCCCAATGGGTCCCTCTATAGGGAACAGGGACCAATGGGTCCCTCTAGGGGAACAGGGGCCAAATGGGTCCCTCTATAGGGAACAGGGCCCAATGGGTCCTCTATAGGGAAGAGGGCCCAATGGGTCCCTCTATAGGAACAGGGCCCAATGGGTCCCTCTATAGGGAACAGGGCCCAATGGGTCCCTCTATAGGGAACAGGGTGGAGTAGAGCCCAATGGGTCCCTCTATAGGGAACAGGGTGATGGGTCCCAATCCCAATCTATAGGGAACAGGGTGGGAGCAGAGCCCAATGGGTCCTCTATAGGGAACAGAGCCCAAATGGGTCCCTCTATAGGGAACAGGGACAAATGGGTCCCTCTATAGGGAACAGGGCCCAATGGGTCCCTCTATAGGGAACAGGGCCCAATGTCCCTCTAGGGAACAGGGCCCAATGGGTCCTCTAGGGAACAGGGGCCCAAACCCTCTAGGGTGGAACAGGGCCAATGGGTCCTCTAGAACAGGCCCAATGGGTCCCTCTATAAAGGGAACAGGGTGAGTAGAGCAATGGGTCCCTCTATAGGGAACAGGGCCCAATGGGTCCCTCTATACCAGGCAATGGGTCTCTCTAGGGAACAGGGCCCAATGGGTAGAGCCCAATGGGTCCCTCTATACTGAACAGGGCCCAATGGGTCTCTATAGTGAACAGGGTGGAAATAGAGCCCAATGGGTCCCTCTTATAGGGAACAGGGCCCAATGGGTCCCTCCATAGGGAACAGAGCCCAATGGGTCCTCTATAGGGAACAGGGCCAAATGGGTCCTCTATAGGGAACAGAGACCCAACAATGGGCCCCTCTATAGGGAACAGAGCCCAATGGGTCCCTCTATAGGGAACAGGGCCCAATGGGTCCTCTATAGGGAACAGGGCCCAATGGGTCCCTCTATAGGGAACAGGGCCCAATGGGTCCCTCTATAGTAGCTCAATGGTCCTCCATAGCAACAGGCCCACGTCTCTTGCTGGAACAGGGTTACCTGGGAACAGGCCAACGTCCTCTGTGGGAACAGGGTCACGGGTCCTCTAGAGGCCAGGCCCACTGTCCTCTTATAAAAAGAGTCCCAATGGGTCCTCTATAGAACAGGGCTCAATGGGCCTTCTATAGAATGAGGTGATACTAACGGGTCTTCTATAGAACAGGCCCGGGAACACGGGCCCTCTTCATAGAAACAGGTGTATTAAACGGGCCTCTAGGGAATAAAGTAAAACACAACTTCATAGAATAGAAATTAATGTAGATGTGACTAAGTTATTTTGTTGTCTCTCCTATCTTCCCATCGGGTGGAGGGAACAAAGAAGGTTAGTCAATGATAAATTTCATCAGATAATCGTATTAAAGACGTTCTCCTTCTCACCATTTTCCTCATTATATTTCCAAGTAGGGATCGCTTGTTTGTGAAGAATACGTGAGACATCATGCATTAACACACTTTAATAAACACTTGATGAGCAGCTGCCGAAATACAATGCAATTCAGTCAGCTCTGCCGCACAGGGAATCAGTCTCTGGGTGAAGAAAGAGTCAAGTCTCCAGTTCTTAATTCCATACCACATCATGTTGCCGTTACAAATTGCCGTCGCAACAACAGCACACGCGAAGCCAACCCTAACACGAAGGGGAGTCCTTGCCCAGGCCAAATACGCAGGGTAAATTAGCGCGCGGACTAGCAACCTGAAGGTTGCGGCGTCGAACTCGATGACATGGCAAAATCGTCGTTTGCCTCTCTGAACAGCGTCGCCGTACAGACCAAATTCTTAACTCACTAGTTACAAAACAAAAGATAAACACTCGCCCAAATGGGAAGTTATTGCCGATGTTTCCGGTTCAGCAAAATTACAGACGACAGACAGATAGATCAATCTTCCCTGACTCCAGACAGACATCTTCTTCCTCCTCACCCCAGACAGAGACGAGATATATTCCAATCTTCCTGACTTCAGATTGCACGTAATCACTCCTCACCCCAGCAGACAGACATACAGACAACCTTCCTCTCTTCATCACAGAGACTGTAGATAACCTTCTCCTCACCTCAGATGACAGATTGCGATAGATTCCTCCTCTCACCTCTGAGATTACAGACAGTAATCTTCCTTCAATTCCAGACAAATGACAGACAGATGCGACAACCTTCCTTCATCTCCACACAGTCTTCATCATTCACCTCAGACAGACAGACAGCATCACCTTCCTCCTCACCTCAGACGCAGACGAGATTCACTCTGAGACGAGACAGACAGATTGAGATTGAGCCGAGACAGTATCAAGACAGACAGACTGCACAGACGTGACGCACAGACAAGACAGACTGAGACAGACTGCAGCTGCAGAGCAGCAGAGCAGACCGCACAGAACCTCCTCCCACCCGGTACAGACAGACAGATAGGCAAGAGCTGAGACAGACAGACAGACAGACAGAGACAGATTGCAGAGCTTCAGACAGACAGATGAGAGGACAGACAGCGCACTGACATATGCAGCAGCTGGAAACAGGGATACACAGGTGAAGGATAGTAATATGAGTGAGAGTCGCAGCAATTAGCGCTGGAAAACCCAGGCAGCTGAATTAGAAATCATCCTACACCCGGCAGGCGAATGAGAGGAATTTGATACTCGTAGCTCCTAAGCAGTACATCTCCAACCATCCTGCCAACCAGTTCATTAGTATCAGAGAGGAAGTGACTACATTCAGCCTAGCCAACTTAGTTTGGCCACCATCCAGCCACCGTCTACAGTATCAGAGAGGAGCGATTCCTACACGTGTAAAGCCTACAGTGCCTGGCCCCAGCATTCCGCCGACTAGAAACATCCCAGCCAATCAGTCTGCTGAGGAAGGACTCACACTGTAGCTCTCGCTCCCAGTACATTCTCCCTTGGCTGACTAGACATCCCAGCTGTCTACAGGTATCAGAGAGCGATCCCCATACTGTAGCTCTCCGTTCGGATCAGGAAAACCACCCCAACCAAATCGTCTACAGGCAAATAGGGAGGCGGTAAAGACCCCATACTGCAGTTCCTCTACCTCACTTCCGGGCTGACTAGAAATCATCCCAGCCAACTGCTCATTGCGCATCAGAGAGGAAGGATCCTCACATAGCCTAGTCACCAGTGAGCCTCCTCCGGTCTGACTAGAACATCTCAAACTGCCTGCCTGCTGCAAGGAAGTGATCCCCATGTGCTCCAGTCTCAAAGTACCTCTCCACCTGACTAGAGTCATCCCAGCCAGGTCTGTCACATAGGTACGAGAGAAGAAGTGATCCCCATATCGTAGCCTCCAGTCACCCCAGCAATTCTCCTTCCCTTGACTGATTTGAGTCATCCCAGCCAACTGTTCAGGAAACAGAGAGGTTACTCGGCTCGGCCCAGAGATGATGTTCGAAACCCTCCATCAACTGCCATCCAACCAATGGATAAACAGCAGATAAACAAGGCAATAACACAGATCCTAGCCGGGGACATCGTGACAGCTTAACAACCCCGTAGTTGCTGACAGCTTGATTCTGTAGATCCACTGCAAACACCCCACATCTCACACACCACTGGGAGGCTGCACAGATTGGCCCTTGTCCTCTCTGAGTTGACAGGGCTGACCACTCAGGCAGGTATCACACGCAATGGTAAATGAATCACTTTCCACCACACACACAGCCATACTCCTGGGGCTCTGTCCTATCATAATATTGCTATTTAATCTCACATAATAGAACCAAACCATCTACTGGCACAGAACCAATCACCCTCTTCTGGCACAGAACCAAATCATCCTCGCCATAATAGAACTAAATCACCTCTTCATAATAGAACTGATTATCTGTCATAATAGAATTAATCATTTCTTTCATAATAGAACTAATTATCTCCAAAGATAATGACCAACACACCTCTGTCATAATAGAACTTATCATCTCTCAACATAATAGAATAAACAATTTTTCATAGAATAGAATGAATATTTCGTTATATAATCAATCATCTTCTGTTACGAACTAAACAACTTTTCATAATAATTAACATTTCGCTCAATAGAGCTAAATCGTCATAATAGAGCTAAATCACTGTTTGCACAGAACTAATCACTTCCGTCATAATCACTTCGTCATATCCTAATCACTTCTCGTCATAAGATAATCAACACTTCACAAGAATCAACACCACCACTGTCATAAATAAAGCCCAGAATTACTGTCATCAGTGTCTAACAATTTTATGTCATACTGAATTAATCACTTTTGTTCTAATTCTGTTATAATTTGAATCGACTGTCAGCAACATAACGAGAGAATCTTCGCCAAAACAATCGATTGTCTCTGTCATAGTATAACAACATTCCTGTCGGCACATAACTATATAATTCTATCATATATTAAATCACTCCTCTTTGCACCTCAATCATTTCTACGCGCATGAACTATATTGTCTCTATTTTGCGCCATCTCTGTCATAGAATAAATATACTTGTTATTATATCCATATAACTCTCGTCAACAGGATGGTATCACTTGCAAAGATCACCATGCAATGCCGGGAAGACGCAATTATGTGTTAGTAGTGCATCAGACAGTGCAATTACCCTTAACCAGAGCCCTATTCCCTATAATTCACTTATTCCATATCCCATTCCTATATAGTGCACTACCTTTGACCATAGTTTCATTCCCTATATATAACTACTATAATCTATAACTGCTTGTCTTCATACTGCATGGTATTCCTTACCAAAGTGATATAGCCTCATTACACATAGATTATATAGTCAATACAATAGAGTGTGATTTAGTCCATTTATGACAGATGATTTCAGTTCATCATGATATGACAACAGAACTGTTAAGTATGAGATTTCAGTTCCACGTGAAAGATATTAGCCTCATTATGACAGATTGACATAGTTATATTATATTAGTGAGATGATCATTATATCATGATAGATAACACAGTCTACTTGATGAGATTGAGATAGTTACATACACAGAGGTTATCAGTCTCAGTCATGAATAGAGGTGATTTAGTCTGGACAGGGGACAGAGGCATCATTCACACCATGACATAGCATTTTAGCTTTATCAGAGAGTTGAGGTGATTTGGCTTAATACACAGAGACTATATTCATTAATGACAGAGGATTGCTTAGTCCCATTATGACAGATGATTTAGTTCTCTACACAGAGGCATTGAGTTACATTACATGAAGAGGTGGATTTAGTTCCATTAAGTGATGAGGTGATTTAGTTCATTATGATGAGGATTTTGGCTCTATTACACAGAGGATTAGCCTCATTAGGCACAGAGGTGATTAGTTCATTGAAAAAAATATAATATACTTCAGTTCCCATTACATAGGATTTAGTCTAATAGTGATAGATGATGCAGTTCTATTATGAAAGAGGTGATTTGGTCTTTATTGGTGACAGAGATGATGCAGTCCTCATTAGTGACAGAAAGATTAGTTCCATTATGTATTTGAGATGATTTAGTTCATAGTGAGGTGATTTTAGTCTATTACATGAGATGATGTAGTCTGGTCAGTGAAAGAGGTGATTTTAGCCTCCATTATGATGAGATGATTTTGTTCTACGGCAAGAGGTATCAGTCTTATTATATTGAGAGATGATTTAGTTCTTATTATGTATAGAGATAATATAGCTCATTATAGATAGAGATGAACTCAAGGGCTGTGGGAAAAGGAGCACCACTTAAAGGCAGGTATACCCATTACACCTGGTGGTCAGCCCTGTCAACCAGAGAGAGGACAAGGATCTGACCCTGTCACAGCCCAGTGTGTGTGGAATGTGTAAGACCCGCCAAATTGGGATCCTCTCACTTCTAAGGCTGGGTAAAACAGGAAATCAAGCTGCTAGGAGATATAACTACAAACTCACAGGTTTGTTCACATACAGACACATAATCATGAGGGAACATGCCTCCCAGCCAGATCTTTATTCTGTCCATCATTCCTTTATTTATCTGCTGTTTATCCATTAGTTTGGGTTTCACCATTTGATGAGAGGGTTTACATCATCTGTGGTGGCTTGAATTTAGAGCCTTCTTCTGATGCCCTCTGTAGATAGTTGACAGATGGCTTTTGGCTAGATCAGAGGAGGCACTGGGCTGACCAGGAGCATGGCATGGGGATCCTCTTCTGATGCTGGACTGCAGACAGCTGGCTGGATATTTAGTCATCTGAGGAGCATCAGTTTGATCAGGAGGCCAGCATGTGGATCCCTTCCCTCCTCGTTGCTCCTGGGACGGCTTTGGCTGGGATGGTTTCGCCATCTAGAGGAGTGGCTTAATGACTCAGAGGCCAGCTGGTATGGGGATCCTTCCTCTCTGACACCCTGTAGACAGTTGGCTGGGATGGTTTCTTAGTCAGCCCAGAGGTGGTACTGGGGTTTGACTAGGAGGCCACAGCATAGGATCCTTTCCTTCTCTAAGCTACCCTGTAGACAGCTGGTTGGGATGGTTTCTGGCTCAGACCGGAGGAGCGCTAAATGGGGTTGACTAGGACGCAAGCAGTATGTGGGATCCTTCCTCTCTGATAACCCTGCAGACAGTTGGCTGGGGATGGCCTCAGTCAGCCCAGAGGTGGCACTAAGTTCACTCAGGAGGCCAAGCAGTATGTGGATCCTTCCTCTGAGTACCTCTGTAGACAGTTGGTCTGGGGATGGTTTTCTAGTCAGCCCAGTAAGAGGCACTGGGGCTGACCAGTAGGCCACAGCATGGGAATCCTTCCTCTGATGCCCTGTAGACAGTTGGTTGGGAAGGTTCCCGGTCAGCCAGGAGGTGAACTGGGGCTGACTCAGAGGCTGAGCAGTGGGGATCCTTCCTCTCTGAGCACCCTGTAGACAGTTGGCTGGGATGGTTTCTGGTCAGCCCAAGAGGTGGCACTGGGGTGGATTCTAGGAGGCTACAGCAGGGGATTCCTTCCTCCTGACACCTCTCTAGCACAGCCGCCTGGGATGGTTTCCTAGGCAGCCCAGAGGTGGTACTGGGGTCAGTCCAGCAGTAGTGCACGGCACCGCCCTCCTCACTCTCAACCTCTGCCATGTTACTGTCCACTTCACGTCCTGTGAGTCCTGTTTTGGATGTATGACTTCACCTTCTGTCTGTCTCGGGGTGAGGAGAGGTTAATGTCTGTCTGGTCTGCACTGTTCATGTCTGTCTGCCTGACTGTCTGTCTGTCTGTCTGTCTGTCTGTCTGTCTGTCTGCCTGTCTGTCTCTCACCACTGTCTGTCTGGGGGTGAGGGGAGAGTTGTCTGTCTCGTTCTGTTCTGTGGTGAGGAAGAGGTCTGCTCATCGGTCTGGTCTGTCTGTCTGTCTGCCTGTCTGTCTGCCTGTCTGTCTGTCTGTCAGTTCCGTCATCGTCTGTCTAGTCTGGTCTGTCTGTCTGTCTGGTCTGTCTGTCTGTCTGGGTAGAGGAGAGGAGGCCTGTCTGCCTGGGGCGAGGAGAGGCGGTCTGTCTGCCTGTCTGGGGTAGATGAGAGGTTGTCTCCGCCTGCCTGCCCTGCCTGTCTGTCTGGGGTGAGAGTGAGAGGCTGGCCTAACGTCTGTCTGTCTGTCTGTCTGGAGGTGGGCAGGAGGGGTCTGTCTGTCTCGGCTGGGCAGGGGACAGGTCTGTTCATGCTGTCCATGTCTGTCTGGGGGCAGGACAGGTTGTACTGTCTGCCTGTCTCGCCTGTTCAGTTTGTCTGGGGTCGAGGAGGCAGGCTGTCTGTCTGTCTGGTCTGGGGTGAGGGAGAGGCTGTCTGTCTGCCTGTCTGTCTGGCCTGTCTGGTCTGTCTGTCTCTGTCTGCCCGTCTGTCTGTCTGTCTCGGGTGAGGGAGAGGCTGTCTGTCTGGCCTGTCTGCTCTGCCTGTCTGCCTGGGGTGAGGAGAGGTTGTCTGTATGTCTGTCTGTCTGGGGTGAGGGAGAGGTGGTTGGTCTGTCTGGGGTCAGGAGAGGTGGTCTGTCTGTCTGTCTGTCTGGGGTGAGGAGAGGTGGGTCTGTCTGTCTGTCTGGGGTCAGGAGAGGTGGTCTGTCTGTCTGTCGGTCTCCTCTGTAGTACATCATTTGATTAAGACCAGAGCATGTCAAAATAGCTTTCCATTTGGGACGAGGCATCATTTATTTATATTTTATTTTAACTAATCCATTTCAGTTAAGAACAAGTTCTTATTTTCAATGACGCCTAGGAACAGTGGGTTAACTGCCTGTTCAGGGGCAGAACGACAGATTTTTACCATGTCATCTCGGGATTCGACTCTGCAACCTTTCGGTTACTAGTCCAACGCACTAGGCTACCCTGCCGCCCCAGGCAACAGAGACAGGACTCCTCCTCCGTGTTCATTAGGGTTAGTTCACGTATCTCTAAGAGGAGAGTGATTTAACGCACAACAACTGGTTGTAACAATGTCTTTTATGAATGTGAGGCCACGTTTAGAGCAGAATAGGACTTGGGACTTGACTCTTCACCTCAGAGACACAGTTCTGGCGCCCACGCAGACTGATAATTACGTGTATTTCAGCAGCTGCTGATGATCTCATCAAGTGTTTATTAAAGTGTGTTGAGCGGTAGAATGATTGATGTGTCTCCGTGACAACACAAACAAAGCCTAGCTAGATCCACATCATCGCAGAGAGGCAACGGAGATAACATTATAATGAGAAAATGGTTGAGGGGGGAAGTGATCTTTTAATACTGAACTATCTGATGGAAAGTCTTTATCTGTTAATAACCTTCTTTGTTCCCTCCACCGATGGGAGATAGAGAGAGACAACAAAATAACCGAGGGTCACGTCCCCATTGGGCCCTGTTCCCAACAGAGGGACCCATTGGTTTCTACTCCACCCTGTTCCTTAGAGGGACCCATTTGGCCTCCCACCCACCCCTGTTCCCTATAGAGGGACCCATTGGGCCCTGTCTCCCTAGAGGCCTCTGTTCCCTATAGAGAGACCCATTGGGCTCTACTCCACCCTGTTCCTATAGAGGGACCCATTGGGCCCTGTTCCCTATAGAGGGACCCATTAGGCCCTGTTCCCTATAGAGGACCCTTGGGCCCTGGTTCCCTATAGAGGGACCCATTTGGCCCTGTTCCCAGAGGGACCCATTGGGCCCTGTTCCCATAGAGGGACCCATTTGGCCCTGTTCCCTATAGAGGGACCCATTGGGCCCCGTTCCCTATAGAGGGACCCATTAGGCCCTGTTCCCTATAGGAGGGACCCATTGGGCCATGTTCCTCATAGAGGCCCCAAGGTTCTACTCCACCCTGTTCCCTATAGAGGACCCATTGGGCTCACTCCACCCTGTTCCCAATAGAGGGACCCATTGGTTTCTACTCCACCTCTGTTCCCCAGAGAGCGCTTCCATTGGGCTCTGCACTCCACCCCTGCTCCCTATAGAGGGACCCATTGGCCCTGTTCCCTATAGAGGGACCATCATTGCGCTCTACTCCACCCTTGCCCTACAGAGGACCTCCATTGGTCCTCTGTTCCCCTAGAGGCAGGGACTCCATTAGGCCCCTGCTCCCTATAGAGGGACTCATTGGGCCCTGTCTCTATAGAGGACTCCACTGGCCCTGACTTCTCATAGCCCACGGGACCACCGCGGCCCTGTTCCTCATAGAGGACCCATTTGGCCCTGTTCCCTATGCGAGGAGGGGAACCCATTGGGCCCTGTTCCCTCATAGAGGGACCCATTTGGCTCTGCTCCCTATGAGAGGACCCATTGGCCCTGTTCCCATGAGGGACCACTAATGGTTCCTGCAGAGGGACCTCCGCAATCACTCTATAGAGGGACCCACTGGGGCCCTCAGTTCCCTATAGAGGGACCCATTGGGCCCTGTCTCCCATAGAGGGACCCATTGGGCCCTGGTTCCCTTAGAGGGACCCACTGGGCCGTCCTGTTCCCCATAGAGGGACCCATTGGGCCCTGTTCCCTATGGCAGAGGACCCGCTGGGCCCTGTTCCCTATAGAGGGACCCATTGGGCCCTGTTCTCTATAGGAGGGACCTACGTTGCCCCCTATAGAGGGACCCATTGGGCCCTGGTCCCATAGAGGGACCCATTTGGCCCTGTTCCCAGATAGAGGGATCCCGGTTTGGCCCTGTTCCCTGGGCAGAGGGACCCATTGGGCCCTGTTCCCATAGAGGGGACCCATTTGCCTCTGCTCCCTGGTGCAGAGGGACCCATTGGGTCCCTTGTTCCCTACAGAGGGACCCATTGGGCTCTGTCCCCATAGAGGGACTCCATTGGGCCTGCTCCTCATGGAGGGACCCACTGGGCCCTGTTCCTAGAGGAGGGACCCATTGGGCCCTGTTCCCTATAGAGGACCCACTGGGCCCTGTTCCCTATAGAGGGACCCATTGGGCCCCTGTTCCCTATAGAGGGACCCATTGGGCCCTGTTCCTGAGAGGGACCCATTGGGCCCTCTGTCTCCCTAGGGGAGGGACTCCACTGGGCCCTGGTTCCCTCACAGAGGGACCTTCCATTGGACTGCACTCCACCCCTGTTCCCCATAGAGGGACCCACTGGTCTCTACTCCACCCCGTCCCCTCATAGAGGGACCTCATTGGGCCCTGTTCCCTCATAGAGGGACTCCATTGGCCTCACTCTCCACCCTGTTCCCGATGGAGGACCTATTAGGTCTCCACCGCTCTGTTCCTCACAGAGGGAACTTCCATTGGGCTCTGGTCCTCCTTATAGAGGGCACCCATTGGGCTCTGTTCCCTCATAGAGGGACCCATTGGTCTCTACTCCACCCTGTTCCCCCATGAGGAGGACCCATTAGTGGCCCCGTTCCCTGCAGAGGGACCCACTGGGCCTCTGTTCCTCATAGAGGGACCTCCATTGGTCTCTACTCCACCCTGCTCCCTACAGAGGGACCCATTGGGCTCTACTCCAAAGCACCAACACTGTGAAGGGTAACACGTGTTCCATCTCAGTCTTTCATGATTCTCTCCATTATTAATATCAACATGTTGCATAAGCCTTGAAAAAGAGCTTCTTCAACACCTCACACACAGCGTTGTTCAGTGGTAGAATCAGCAGCTTGACAGATGTGGAGTTTCAACATATATCACCACAACAACGGTGAGATTAAATGATAAGATTGATACAGCCTTCCTGATTGATACAGTCTTCTTGATTGATACAGCTCCTGATTGATGTGCCTCTGATCGATGCGGTCTTCTGATTGATACAGTCTTCTGATTGATGTTGCGTCTTCTGATTGATACAGTCTTCAGATTTGACAACAGTAGTCTTCTGGATTGACAGTCTCCTGATTGACAGCAGCCCTTCTTGATCGATACAGTCTTCTGATTGGATACAGCCTCTTCTGATTGATACAGTCTTCTGATTGATACAGTCTTCTTGATTGATACAGTCTTCTGATTGATACAGTCTTCGATTGATACAGTTTCTGATTGATTGATACAGTCTTCTGATTGATTGATACAGTCTTCTGATTGATACAGTCAGCTTATTTGGATAAGCAGTCTTCTGATTGATACAGTCTTCTGATTGATACAGTCTTCTGATTGATACAGTCTTCTGATTGATACAGTCTTCTGATTGATACAGTCTTCTGATTGATACAGTCTTCTGATTGATACAGTCTTCTGATTGATACAGTCTTCTGATTGATACAGTTCTCTGATTGATACAGTGTGTGACATGTGACATGTCTCTGTTGAAAGCCTTTCGTAGGAAACACCCAGTCAGTTGATATCATGATGAGAGTATCAGTATAGTGGGTACTCACCTCCTTACCTTCCTTATAAAATAGTTCTGGAAGGGTTCTTCGGTTGTCCTTTCTATAGAACCCTTTGGTTCCAGGTAGATCTATTTTGGGTTCCATAGAACCGCGTGTTAAAAAAGGGTCTTACATAGAAACGTAAAGGGTTTAACCTGAACCAAAAAGGTCTTTCAAAGGCTTCTCCTATGGGACAGCTGAAGAAAACCCTCTGCCCGTATAATACACTGAGACTAAGGCTTCCCTATGGGGACAGCTGAAACCCTCTGCCCGTATACACACTGAGACTAAGGCTTCCCTATGGGGACAGCTGAAACCCTGTCTATATACACACTGAGGACCAAGGCTTCTCCTATGGGGACAGCTGAAACCCCCTCTCCATATACACACTGAGGACAAAGCCCTATGGGGACAGCTGAAAACCCCCCTGTCCATATACACACTGAGGACTAAGGCTTCTCCTATGGGACAGCTGAAAAACCCCTGTCCATACACACTGAGGACTAAGGCTTCCCATGGGGACAGCTGAAACCCCTCTGTCCGTATACACTGAGGGACTAAGGCTTCCTATGGGGACAGCTGAAAACCCCTCTGTCTATATACACACTGAGGACTAAGGCTTCTCCTATGGGACAGCTGAAAACCCTCTGTCCGTATACACACTGAGGACTAAGGCTTCCCTATGGGGACAGCTGAACCCCTCTCTGTCCATACACACTGAGGACTAAGGCTTCTCCTATGGGGACAGCTGAAAACCCCTCTCTGTCCATACACACTGAGGATACAAAACATTAAGAACAGCTTCCTGTTATTGAGTTGCACTTTTCCTTTTACTCTCAGAACAGCCTGAATTCTTTGGGGCATGGACTCTACAAGCCTTCCACAGAGATGCTGGCCTCATGTTGACTCCAATGCTTCCACAGTTGTGTCAAGTTTTCTGGTGTCCTTTGAGGTGGTACCGTTGCTGGATACAAACTGTTGAGTGTGAAAAACCCAGCAGCAGCGCAGTTCTTGACACAAAACTGGAAGTGCCCGGGCACCTCCTACCGGCAACCCTGTTCAGCAGGCACTTAAATCTTTGTCTTGGCAACATTCACCCTCTGGAATGACACACTGCCACAACATTGGCCAATCCATGTCTCAATTGTCTCATAGGCTTAAAATACCTTCTTTAACCTCGCCTCCTCCCAGACATCTACGATTAGATTAAAGTGGATGTAACAAAGTGACATCAATAAGGGATCATATCTTTTCACCTGGATTCACCCGGTCAGCTCTGTACCATGGAAAGAGCAGGTGGCCTGATGCCCTATCCACTCAGTTTAGTCTGCACTTTGTAATGTCAAGATTCAAGAAACTAACAAACACACCCACTACTAATAGAGGACAACATGAAGAACACCCACCTACTACAGAGACATGGGATGAACACCTCACTCACTATAGAGACAAGATGAAGAACACCCACCACTGTAGAGACATGATGAACAACCCACCACTATGGACACATGATGTAAACACCCACCACTAAAGAGCACATGATGAACACCCACTACTATGGCAGAGCATGATGAACACCTACTACTATAGAGACAATATGAAGAATGACCACTCAGCCAGTAGATAAGATGAACACCCACTACTATAGAGACATGATGAACACCCACTACCAGAGACAATATGAAGAACACCCACTGCTATAGAGACATGAATGTAACACCCACCTACTAATAGAGACATGATGAACACCCTGCTACAACAGAGACGCATGAAGAACACCCACCATACCAGACATGATGAACACCCACTACTATAGAGACATGAAGAACACCCACTACTACAGAGACAATATGAAGAACACCTCCACTACTATAGAGACATGAATGAACACCCACTACTAGTACTTATAACCCTGAGGTGTCCTGGGGTTATAATCGGGAGGATATGGTCCCTTGCACTCCTGCTCCATCCAGACCCCACTCAGTGCTAGCAGCAGCAACAAAACCAAACAGACTAACACAAATCCACAGAGAAGTGATGCTTACTGTCACCTTGAACCAACAGGAAGTGACTAGTCTGAGCCGATTATGCTTCTGCTTTCGCCCCAGTGCTGCTTCCTTTCCTGTTTCTTCCCGCTGGCTCCCATGGAGATCCCACGTCAAACAGTTGATCAGTATTTAGCCTCAAACAAACCAAATGCCAGTGCGGATGACTGCACAAGACTGCACAGTTAATCCTGGACGAGATTTTAATTTTCTGATAAACTCAGTAAATAAACACCATGCTAGTGTTCCCGAATGACACCCTGTCTCTCTATTTAGTGCACTACTTTAGACCAGGACACATAGGGCAGTGCACTGCTAATAGACCAGGACACAGAGGGTAGTGCACCTACTTTAGACCAGGACGCATGGAGAGTGCACCACTTCTAGACCACGGACACATAGGGCAGCGTAATCACCTTTAGAACCGAGGACACACAGGGTAAAAGTCACTGGGAACTTAGTACCAGGACACATAGAGTAGTGCACTACTTTAGACCAGGACACATAGGGTAGTGCACTACTTTAGGACTTCAGGACACATAGGTCAGTGCACTACTTTAGACCAGGACACATAGGGTAGTGCACTACTTTAGACCAGGACACATAGGGTAGTGCACTACTTTAGACCAGGACACATAGAGTAGTGCACTACTTAGACCAGGACACATAGGGTAGTGCACTACTTTAGACCAGGACACATAGGGTAGTGCACTACTTTAGACCAGGACACATAGAGTAGTGCACTACTTTAGACCAGGACACATAGGGTAGTGCACTACTTTAGACCAGGACACATATGGGGTAGTGCACTACTTTAGACCAGGACACATAGAGTAGTGCACTACTTTAGACCAGGACACATAGAGTAGTGCACTACTTTAGACCAGGACACATAGGGTAGTGCACTACTTTAGACCAGGACACATAGAGTAGTGCACTACTTTAGACCAGGACACATAGGGTAGTGCACTACTTTAGACCAGGACACATAGGGTAGTGCACTACTTTAGACCAGGACACATAGGGTAGTGCACTACTTTAGACCAGGACACATAGAGTAGTGCACTACTTTAGACCAGGACACATAGAGTAGTGCACTACTTTAGACCAGGACACATAGGGTAGTGCACTACTTTAGACCAGGACACATAGAGTAGTGCACTACTTTAGACCAGGACACATAGAGTAGTGCACTACTTGCAAAATGAAATAAACAATAAAAATTAACAGTAATTATTAAACTCACAGAAGTTCCAAAAGAATGAAGACATTACGAATATAATGTTATATATATATATATACAGTGTTGTAATGATGTACAAATAGTTAAAGTACAAAAGGGGAAATAAATCAACATAAATGTAGGTTGTATTTACAATTTTGTTTGTTCGTCACTGGTTGCGCTTTTGTGGTATTACACCCAGTAGATATGGCAGTTTAACAAAAAATGGGTTTGTTTTCAAGTTCTTTGTGGATCTGTGTAATCTGTGGAAAATTAGTGTCTCTAATATGGTCCAAAATTTGGCAGGTTAGGAAGTGCAGCTCAGTTTCCACCTCATTTTGTGTCTTCTCTTGAGAACCATGTCTGCCTACGGCGGCCTTTCTCAATAGCAAGGCTATGCTCACTGAGTCTGTACATAGTCAAAGCTTTCGTTAAGTTTGGATCAGTCACAGTGGTCAGGTATTCTGCCACTGTGTACTCTCTGTGTAGGGGCAAATAGCATTCTAGTTTCCTCTGTTTTTTTTGTTAATTCTTTCCAATGTGTCAAGAAATTATCTTTTTGTTTTCTCATGATTTGTTGGGGTCTACTGTGCTGCTGTCCTGGGGCTCTGTTCACAAGCACAAACACACCCCACAGAGCCCCAGGACCAGCTTGCTTAGGGGACTCTTCTCCAGGTTAATTTCTATTTAGTTGATGGCTTTGTTATCGAAGGTTTTGGAATCGCTTCCTTTTAGGTGGTTGTAGAATTTAACGGCTCTTTTCTGGATTTTGATAATTAGCGGGTGTCGGCCTAATTCTTCTCTGAATGCATTATTTGGTGTTCTACGTTGGACACAAAGGATATTTTAGCAGAATTCTGCATGCGGAATCTCAATTTGGTGTTTGTCCCATTTTGTGAATTCTTGGTTGGTGAGCGGACCCCAGACCTCAAAACCCATGAAGGGCAATTGTTCTATAACTAAGTATTTTTAGCCAGATCCTAATTGGTATGTCGAACTTTATGTTCCTTTTGATGGCATAGAAGCTTCTTGCCTTGTCTCTCAGATCGTTCACAGCTTTGTGGAAGTTACCTGTGGCGCTGATGTTTAGGCCAAGGTATGTATAGTTTTTTGTGTGCTCTAGGGCAACAGTGTCTAGATGGAATTTGTGCTGCAGACTGTTCTAGTGCCCGTGCCAATTCATTGATATATATGTTGAAGAAGGTGGGGCTTAAGCTGCATCCCTGTCTCACCCCACGACCCTGTGTGAAGAAATGTGTGTTTTTTGCCAATTTAAACCTCACATTTGTTGTTTGTGTACATGGATTTTATAGCGTTGATTATTTTTCCCCCAACACCACCTTCCATTCATTTGTATAGCAGACCCTCATGCCAATATGAATCTAAAGCTTTTTTGAAATCAACAAAGCATGAGAAGACTTTGTTCTCTCTCCCCCCAACACCTGTTGTCTCTGAGTATTCAGTAGTCTACTCTCCTCTCAGTACCCCCCCAACACCTGTTGTCTCTGAGTCTTCAGTAGTCTACTCTCCCCTCAGTATCCCCCCCAACACCTGTTGTCCCCCCCAACACCTGTTGTCTCTGAGTCTTCAGTGGTCTACTCTCCCCTCAGTACCCCCAACACCCTGTTGTCTCTGAATCTTCAGTAGTCTCCTTCCCCTCAGTACCCCCACCCCAACACCTGTTGTCTCTGAGTCTTCAGTAGTCTCCTCTCCCCCTCAGTACCCCCAACACCTGTTGTCTCCAGTCTTCAGTAGTCTCCTCTCCCCTCAGTACCCCCCCCCCATCTCCTCTCTCTCCCACCTCTTCTTATGTAATATGTTTTGTTCCATTCTAAAGTAATTGGGAGACGAGGGACCTGCTTTTTTCTCTCTGTTGTTTGTGAACAACATGAATGTATAGCCCTACACCACCAGGTAACATGAATGTACAGCCTTACACCACCAGGTAACATGAATGTACAGCCCTACACCAACAGGTAACATGAATATATAGCCTTACACCACCAGGTAACATGAATGTATAGCCCTACACCACCAGGTAACATGAATGTATAGCCCTACACCACCAGGTAACATGAATGTACAGCCCTACACCACCAGGTAACATAGATGTTTAGCCACACCACCAGGGAACATGAATATATAGCCTTACACCACCAGGTAACATGAATGTATAGTCCTACACCACCAGGTAACATGAATGTATAGTCCTACACTACCAGGTAACATGAATATATAGCCTTACACCACCAGGTAACATGAATGTATAGTCCTACACCACCAGGTAACATGAATGTGTAGCCCTACACCACCAGGTAACATTAATGTACAGCCCTACACCACCAGGTAACATAGATGTTTAGCCCTACACCACCAGGTAACATGAATGTTTAGCCTTACACCACCAGGGAACATGAATGTATAGCCCTACACCACCAGGTAACATGAATGTTTAGCCTTACACCACCAGGGATCATGAATGTATAGCCCTATACCACCAGGTAACATGAATGTATAGCCCTACACCACCAGGTAACATGCATGTACAGCCCTACACCACCAGGTAACATGAATGTACAGCCTTACACCACCAGGTAACATGAATATATAGCCCTACACCACCAGGTAACATGAATGTACAGCCCTACACCACCAGGTAACATGAATGTATAGC
This sequence comes from Oncorhynchus nerka, assembly GCF_034236695.1. NCBI lineage: Eukaryota > Metazoa > Chordata > Actinopteri > Salmoniformes > Salmonidae > Oncorhynchus > Oncorhynchus nerka. The sequence continues at coordinate 69,626 of NW_027040420.1, forward strand.
CCTACACCACCAGGTAACATAGATGTTTAGCCCTACACCAACAGGTAACATAGATGTATAGCCCTACACCACCAGGTAACATAGATGTTTAGCCCTACACCAACAGGTAACATGAATATATAGCCCTACACCACCAGGTAACATTAATGTATAGCCCTACACCACCAGGGAACATGAATGTATATCCCTACACCACCAGGGAACATGAATGTATAGCCCTACACCACCAGGTAACATGAATGTACAGCCCTACACCACCAGGTAACATGAATGTTTAGCCCTACACCACCAGGTAACATGAATGTTTAGCCTTACACCACCAGGGAACATGAATGTATAGCCCTACACCACCAGGTAACATGAATATACAGCCCTACACCACCAGGTAACATGAATGTACAGCCCTACACCACCAGGTAACATGAATTGTTGTATACAGAGATAAGCAGGAAGGAAGAGAGGCTGTGATTCTGAGATCCCAGAGATGTCAAGGTGAATGGAAGCCTGATGTTCATCCCATATGGATCCCTATCCCCTGTCTAGTGCTGAGAGCAACACTGTCTTCCCCTGTCTAGTGCTGAGAGCAACACTGTCTTCCCCTGTCTAGTGCTGAGAGCAACACTGTCTTCCCCTGTCTAGTGCTGAGAGCAACACTCTCTTCCCCTGTCTAGTGCTGAGAGCAACACTGTCTTCCCCTGTCTAGTGCTGAGAGCAACACTGTCTTCCCCTGTCTAGTGCTGAGAGCAACACTGTCTTCCCCTGTCTAGTGCTGAGAGCAACACTGTCTTCCCCTGTCTAGTGCTGAGAGCAACACTGTCTTCCCCTGTCTAGTGCTGAGAGCAACACTGTCTTCCCCTGTCTAGTGCTGAGAGCAACACTGTTTTCCTCTGACTAGTTAACATAGCTGGAGTGATGAACCTGTGTGTGTGTGTGTGTAAAGTCATGTAGCCTGCGGGTTGTGTTAGTCATTCAGGCCGTCTGGTTCAAGGTTGAACTCTGAATCGTCTCTTTCTCCTCTCTCTGTCTTCTCAGATGTCCGTGTATGTGTCTAGTGGTGTTTGTTGTGTAATCTCGTATACAGTATCTCTCTCTCTCATCATGTGAGGTTCCATCGTCACCATACAGGCAGTGTCCAATGTCCAGTACATTATATACCTATCTAGTACATATAGTATATGTTCAGTAAATATAGTTACATATAGTACATATCTAGTACATACAGTTCATATTGTTCATATTTAGTACATATCTAGTACATATCTAGTACATATCTAGAATATATAGTACATGACCATATGGTACATATCTAGTACATATCTAGTACATATATAGTACATGTCTGTTCAGGGGCAGAATGACAGATTTGTACCTTGTCGGCTCAGGGGTTTGAACTTGCAACCTTCCGGTTACTAGTCCAGCGCTCTAACCACTAGGCTACCCTGCCGCCCCAAGAATCCCAGAATCTAGGGGATTCGATCTTGCAACCTTTCTGTTACTAGTCCAACTCCATCCACGTTTTCTCTTTTCAGTCTGGATCCCGAAAGGTTTGTTTGGGACGGGGAATCAGGCTGTGGCTCTTAACTATTTCTCTCTCTCTCACCTATCTCTCTCTCACCTATCTCTCTCTCTCCCATCTCTTCTCTCTCTCTCACTCTCTCTCTCATCTCTTTCTCTCTCTCTCATCTCTCTCTCTCTCTCTCTCTCTCTCCCATCTCTCTCTCCTCTCTCTCTCTCTCTCTCTCTCTCACACAGCTCCTGTGTAGAACCCCTACTCTGTAAGTTTGCAGATGGAGGACAGAAGAAGAGGCTGAACCAGAACAAGTACCCCAAAACGGACAACCATGGACCAGAGATGGAGAGGTGAGATGCAACTGTCATGGCGTTGGCCTCTTTGGGTATAGCAAGCCCCATCCCCCTCCCTGCCTCCCCTTGCCTCCTTCAACTAGGTTGCTGAGGTCAGAGAGACGTTGTAAATTCCTGAGGATCTCCTCATGGACACACAGTATAGAGAGAGTAAATTTTCATAGAGAACAAAGCAATTCCTTCCACCTCACAGAACTTGAGGTCCGAACAAATTTCATGTTCCGGAGAAAGTATAAAAGATCGGTGAAGAATCCAGTTACGAACTGGTCCGTTTGGCACAACTTGGGGAAGCTCATGGGAGACGGTGTGGCCACATTAACATAACGCTGTTTATATAATAGCCTCAGATATAAGGTTTCCATCTAATTGTTGTATAAGATGAATGAGTGAGAATGATACTGTTTGTAAAATTGTGTAATGTGATTTTGGACTGTTTAATGAAGGAAAACTCAAAAAGGGGATTGGAGTTAACTAAATCAGAGGACCGCCCCTGAGCCCAGTTAGGGTCAGACGTCCTGGACCGCTCCTGAGCCCAGTTAGGGTCAGGCATCCTGGACCGCTCCTGAGCCCAGTTAGGGTCAGGCGTCCTGGGACAGCCCTCTTCTGCCATTCCGAATAAAACCCAACTTTGAGAAATTATCAGCAGACCATGTTTCTCTCCAGGGAGGGGGACAAAGGTTGTAGACCATTGCTGAATCTTTTAACCATCCCACGTGGTTAAACTCTTAGAATATCGATACCGACAGAATAAGAACAAGTCTTTGATATTAATTACTAGTCTGCAGCTCGAATTGGTATCATTGAACGCGAAGAACGACAACCGATAAACAATCATTGTATAACAAAACGAATGAACGTCACTCTGAACAATTCACTCTAACCACAACAGAGAGAGAGAGAGAGAGAGAGAGAGACAGAGACAGAGAGAGAGAGAGAGAGAGAGAGAGAGAGAGAGAGAGAATTCCAAAAAAAAATCACCAGCGATGAAGACGACACACTGAGCGTAAATATA
>NW_027040420.1:77500-143929 GCF_034236695.1 Oncorhynchus nerka
CCCATCCATAACTCAGCCTGTATACCCCCCATCCATAACTCAGCCTGTATACCCCCCATCCATAACTCAGCCTGTATACCCCCCCATTCCATAACTCAGCCTGTATACCCCCCATCCATAACTCAGCCTGTATACCCCCCATCCATAACTCAGCCTGTATACCCCCATCCATAACTCAGCCTGTATACCCCCCATCCATAACTCAGCCTGTATACCCCCCCATCCATAACTCAGCCTGTATACCCCCCATCCATAACTCAGCCTGTATACCCCCCCATCCATAACTCAGCCTGTATACCCCCATCCATAACTCAGCCTGTATTACCCCCCATCCATAACTCAGCCTGTATACCCCCCATCCATAACTCAGCCTGTATACCCCCCATCCATAACTCAGTCTCTTTACCCCCATCCATAACTCAGCCTGTATACCCCCCCATCCATAACTCAGCCTGTATACCCCCATCCATAACTCAGCCTGTATACCCCCCATCCATAACTCAGCCTGTATACCCCCCATCCATAACTCAGCCTGTATACCCCCATCCATAACTCAGCCTGTATACCCCCATCCATAACTCAGCCTGTATACCCCCCCATCCATAACTCAGCCTGTATACCCCCCCATCCATAACTCAGCCTGTATACCCCCCATCCATAACTCAGCCTGTATAAATTCCCCTATCCATAACTCAGCCTGTATACCCCCATCCATAACTCAGCCTGTATACCCCCCATCCATAACTCAGCCTGTATACCACCCCCATCCATAGCTCAGCCTGTATACCCCCCTCCATAACTCAGCCTGTATACCCCCCATCCATAACTCAGCCTGTATACCCCCATCCATAACTCAGCCTGTATACCCCCCACCCATAACTCAGCCTGCATACCCCCCATCCATAGCTCAGCCTGTATACCCCCCATCCATAACTCAGCCTGTATACCCCCCCCCATAACTCAGCCTGTATACCCCCATCCATAACTCAGCCTGTATACCCCATCCATAACTCAGCCTGTATACCCCCATCCATAACTCAGCCTGTATACCCCCCCATCCATAACTCAGCCTGTATACCCCCCATCCATAACTCAGCCTGTATACCCCCCATCCATAGCTCAGCCTGTATACCCCCATCCATAACTCAGCCTGTATACCCCCCCATCCATAACTCAGCCTGTATACCACCCCCCATCCATAGCTCAGCCTGTATACCACCCCCCCATCCATAGCTCAGCCTGTATACCCCCCATCCATAACTCAGCCTGTATACCCCCCATCCATACCTCAGCCTGTATACCACCCCTCATCCATAACTCAGCCTGTATACCCCATCCATAACTCAGCCTGTATACCCCCCCCACCCATAACTCTGCCTGTATACCCCCATCCATAACTCAGCCTGTATATCCCCCCATCCATAACTCAGCCTGTATACCCCCCATCCATAACTCAGCCTGTATACCCCCCATCCATAACTCAGCCTGTATACCCCTCATCCATAACTCAGCCTGTATACCCCCCCCATCCATAACTCAGCCTGTATACCCCCCATCCATAACTCAGCCTGTATACCCCCCATCCATAACTCAGCCTGTATACCCCCATCCATAACTCAGCCTGTATATACCCCATCCATAACTCAGTCTGTATATCCCCATCCATAACTCAGCCTGTATATCCCCCCCATCCATAACTCAGCCTGTATACCCCCCATCCATAACTCAGCCTGTATACCCCCATCCATAACTCAGCCTGTATATACCCCCCATCCATAACTCAGCCTGTATACCCCCCCCCATTCATAACTCAGCCTGTATATCCCCCATCCATAACTCAGCCTGTATATCACCCCCATCCATAACTCAGCCTGTATATCCCCCCCCATAACTCAGCCTGTATATCCCCCCATCCATAACTCAGCCTGTATATCCCCCATCCATAACTCAGCCTGTATACCCCCCATCCATAACTCAGCCTGTATATCCCCCATCCATAACTCAGCCTGTATATCCCCCCATCCATAACTCAGCCTGTATACCCCCCATCCATAACTCAGCCTGTATATCCCCCATCCATAACTCAGCCTGTATACCCCCATCCATAACTCAGTCTGTATACCCTCCATCCATAACTCAGCCTGTATACCCCCCCATCCATAACTCAGCCTGTATACCCCCCCCTCCATAACTCAGCCTGTATACCCCCCTCCATCCATAACTCAGCCTGTATACCCCCTCCATCCATAACCCAGCCTGTATACCCCCTCCATCCATAACTCAGCCTGTATACCCCCTCCATCCATAACTCAGCCTGTATACCCCCCTCCATCCATAACTCAGCTTGTATACCCCCCCCTCCATCCATAACTCAGCCTGTATACCCCATCCATAACTCAGCCTGTATACCCCCATCCATAACTCAGCCTGTATACCCCCCATCCATAACTCAGTCTGTATATCCCCTGTCCATAACTCAGCCTGTATATCCCCCCCATCCATAACTCAGCCTGTATACCCCCCATCCATAACTCAGCCTGTATATACCCCCATCCATAACTCAGCCTGTATACCCCCCCATTCATAACTCAGCCTGTATATCCCCCATCCATAACTCAGCCTGTATATCACCCCCCATCCATAACTCAGCCTGTATATCCCCCATCCATAACTCAGCCTGTATATCCCCCATCCATAAGTCAGCCTGTATATCCCCCCCATCCATAACTCAGCCTGTATACTCCCCCATCCATAACTCAGCCTGTATATCCCCCCCATCCATAACTCAGCCTGTATATCCCCCCATCCATAACTCAGCCTGTATACCCCCCATCCATAACTCAGCCTGTATATCCCCCATCCATAACTCAGCCTGTATACCCCCCATCCATAACTCAGTCTGTATACCCTCCCATCCATAACTCAGCCTGTATACCCCCATCCATAACCCAGCCTGTATACCCCCTCCATCCATAACTCAGCCTGTATACCCCCTCCATCCATAACTCAGCCTGTATACCCCCTCCATCCATAACTCAGCCTGTATACCCCCCTCCATCCATAACTCAGCCTGTATACCCCCATCCATAACTCAGCCTGTATACCCCATCCATAACTCAGCCTGTATACCCCCCATCCATAACTCAGTCTGTATATCCCCTGTCCATAACTCAGCCTGTATATCCCCCCATCCATAACTCAGCCTGTATACCCCCCATCCATAACTCAGCCTGTATACCCCCCATCCATAACTCAGCCTGTATATACCCCCCATCCATAACTCAGCCTGTATACCCCCATTCATAACTCAGCCTGTATATCCCCCATCCATAACTCAGCCTGTATATCACCCCCATCCATAACTCAGCCTGTATATCCCCCCATCCATAACTCAGCCTGTATATCCCCCATCCATAACTCAGCCTTGTATATCCCCCCCATCCATAACTCAGCCTGTATACCCCCATCCATAATCAGCCTGTATATCCCCCCATCCATAACTCAGCCTGTATATCCCCCATCCATAACTCAGCCTGTATACCCCCCCCCATCCATAACTCAGCCTGTATATCCCCCCCATCCATAACTCAGCCTGTATACCCCCATCCATAACTCAGTCTGTATACCCTCCCATCCATAACTCAGCCTGTATACCCCCATCCATAACTCAGCCTGTATACCCCCCCTCCATAACTCAGCCTGTATACCCCCCTCCATCCATAACTCAGCCTGTATACCCCCTCCATCCATAACCCAGCCTGTATACCCCCTCCATCCATAACTCAGCCTGTATACCCCCTCCATCCATAACTCAGCCTGTATACCCCTCCATCCATAACTCAGCCTGTATACCCCCTCCATCCATAACTCAGCCTGTATACTCCCCCATCCATAATCAGCCTGTATACCCCCCCATCCATAACTCAGCCTGTATACCCCCATCCATAACTCAGCCTGTATACCCCCATCCATAACTCAGCCTGTATACCCCCCATCCATAACTCAGCCTGTATACCCCCCATCCATAACTCAGCCTACCCCCCCCCACCCATAACTCAGCCTGTATACCCCCCCATCCATAACTCAGCCTGTATATCCCCCCATCCATAACTCAGCCTGTATACCCCCCCCCATCCATAACTCAGCCTGTATACCCCCCATCCATAACTCAGCCTGTATACCCCCCCATCCATAACTCAGCCTGTATACCCCCCATCCATACCTCAGCCGGTATACCCCCATCCATAACTCAGCCTGTATACTCCCCTATCCATAACTCAGCCTGTATACCCCCCATCCATAACTCAGCCTGTATACCCCCTATCCATAACTCAGCCTGTATACCCCCCATCCATAACTCAGCCTGTATACCCCCTATCCATAACTCAGCCTGTATACCACCCCCATCCATAGCTCAGCCTGTATACCCCATCCATAACTCAGCCTGTATACCCCCATCCATAACTCAGTCTCTTTACCCCCATCCATAACTCAGCCTGTATACCCCCCCATCCATAACTCAGCCTGTATACTCCCCATCCATAACTCAGCCTGTATACCCCCCCCATCCATAACTCAGCCTGTATACCCCCCATCCATAACTCAGCCTGTATACCCCCATCCATAACTCAGCCTGTATACTGCCCATCCATAACTCCAGCCTGTATACCCCCCCATCCATAACTCAGCCTGTATACCCCCCCATCCATAACTCAGCCTGTATACCTCCCCCATCCATAACTCAGCCTGTATACCCCCATCCATAACTCAGCCTGTATACCTCCCCATCCATAACTCAGCCTGTATACCCCCCATCCATAACTCAGCCTGTATACCCCCTATCCATAACTCAGCCTGTATACCCCCCCATCCATAACTCAGCCTGTATACCCCCATCCATAACTCAGCCTGTATACCACCCCCCATCCATAGCTCAGCCTGTATACCCCCCTCCATAACTCAGCCTGTATACCCCCCATCCATAACTCAGCCTGTATACCCCCCATCCATAACTCAGCCTGTATACCCCCCCACCCATAACTCAGCCTGCATACCCCCCCATCCATAGCTCAGCCTGTATACCCCCCCATCCATAACTCAGCCTGTATACCCCCCATCCATAACTCAGCCTGTATACCCCCCATCCATAACTCAGCCTGTATACCCCCCCATCCATAACTCAGCCTGTATACCCCCCATCCATAACTCAGCCTGTATACCCCCATCCATAACTCAGCCTGTAATGCCCCCATCCATAACTCAGCCTGTATACCCCCCCATCCATAACACAGCCTGTATACCCCCCCATCCATAACTCAGCCTGTATACCCCCATCCATAACTCAGTCTGTTTACCCCCCATCCATAACTCAGCCTGTATACCCCCCATCCATAACTCAGCCTGTATACCCCCCATCCATAACTCAGCCTGTATACCCCCCCATCCATAACTCAGCCTGTATACCCCCCATCCATAACTCAGCCTGTATACCCCCCATCCATAACTCAGCCTGTATACCCCCCATCCATAACTCAGCCTGTATACCCCCCATCCATAACTCAGCCTGTATACCCCCCATCCATAACTCAGCCTGTATACCCCCCCATCCATAGCTCAGCCTGTATACCCCCATCCATAACTCAGCCTGTATACATCCATAACTCAGCCTGTATACCACCCCCCATCCATAGCTCAGCCTGTATACCACCCCCCATCCATAGCTCAGCCTGTATACCCCCATCCATAACTCAGCCTGTATACCCCCCCCATCCATAACTCAGCCTGTATACCACCCCATCCATAACTCAGCCTGTATACCACCCCTCATCCATAACTCAGCCTGTATACCCCCCATCCATAACTCAGCCTGTATGTATATAACTCAGCCTGTATACCCATCCATAACTCAGCCTGTATATCCCCCCATCCATAACTCAGCCTGTATACCCCCCCATCCATAACTCCATAATCCATAACTCAGCCTGTATACCCCCCCCATCCATAACTAATACTCCATAACTCAGCCTGTATACCCCCCATCCATAACTCAGCCTGTATACCCCCCTATCCATAACTCAGCCTGTATACCCCCATCCATAACTCAGCCTGTATACCCCCCTATCCATAACTCAGCCTGTATACCACCCCCCCATCCATAGCTCAGCCTGTATACCCCCCATCCATAACTCAGCCTGTATACCCCCCATCCATAACTCAGTCTCTTTACCCCCATCCATAACTCAGCCTGTATACCCCCCATCCATAACTCAGCCTGTATACCCCCCATCCATAACTCAGCCTGTATACCCCCATCCATAACTCAGCCTGTATACCCCCCATCCATAACTCAGCCTGTATACCCCCCCATCCATAACTCAGCCTGTATACCCCCCCATCCATAACTCAGCCTGTATACCCCCCATCCATAACTCAGCCTGTATACCCCCCATCCATAACTCAGCCTGTATACCTCCCCCATCCATAACTCAGCCTGTATACCCCCATCCATAACTCAGCCTGTATACCCCCCCATCCATAACTCAGCCTGTATACCCCCCTATCCATAACTCAGCCTGTATACCCCCCATCCATAACTCAGCCTGTATACCCCCCCATCCATAACTCAGCCTGTATACCACCCCCCATCCATAGCTCAGCCTGTATACCCCCCCCCCTCCATAACTCAGCCTGTATACCCCCCCATCCATAACTCAGCCTGTATACCCCCCATCCATAACTCAGCCTGTATACCCCCCACCCATAACTCAGCCTCCCCCCATCCATAGCTCAGCCTGTATACCCCCCCCCCATCCATAACTCAGCCTGTATACCCCCCATCCATAACTCAGCCTGTATGCACCCCATCCATAACTCAGCCTGTATACCCCCATCCATAACTCAGCCTGTATACCCCCATCCATAACTCAGCCTGTATATCCCCCCATCCATAACTCAGCCTGTAACCCCATCCATAACTCAGCCTGTATCCATAACACAGCCTGTATACCCCATCCATAACTCAGCCTGTATACCCCCATCCATAACTCAGTCTGTTTACCCCCATCCATAACTCAGCCTGTATACCCCCATCCATAACTCAGCCTGTATACCCCCCATCCATAACTCAGCCTGTATACCCCCATCCATAACTCAGCCTGTATACCCCCCATCCATAACTCAGCCTGTATACCCCCCATCCTTAACTCAGCCTGTATACCCCCCCATCCATAACTCAGCCTGTATACCCCCCCATCCATAACTCAGCCTGTATACCCCCCATCCATAACTCAGCCTGTATACCCCCCATCCATAGCTCAGCCTCCCCCATCCATAACTCAGCCTGTATACCCCCATCCATAACTCAGCCTGTATACCACCCCCCATCCATAGCTCAGCCTGTATACCACCCCCATCCATAGCTCAGCCTGTATACCCCCCCATCCATAACTCAGCCTGTATACCCCCATCCATAACTCAGCCTGTATACCCCCCCATCCATAACTCAGCCTGTATACCACCCCCCATCCATAACTCAGCCTGTATACCCCCATCCATAACTCAGCCTGTATACCCCCCCACCCATAACTCAGCCTGTATACCCCCCATCCATAACTCAGCCTGTATATCCCCCCATCCATAACTCAGCCTGTATACCCCCCCATCCATAACTCAGCCTGTATACCCCCCATCCATAACTCAGCCTGTATACCCCCCATCCATAACTCAGCCTGTATACCCCCCATCCATAACTCAGCCTGTATACCCCCCCCATCCATAACTCAGCCTGTATACCCCCCATCCATAACTCAGCCTGTATACCCCCCATCCATAACTCAGCCTGTATACCCCCCCATCCATAACTCAGTCTGTATATCCCCCATCCATAACTCAGCCTGTATATCCCCCATCCATAACTCAGCCTGTATACCCCCCATCCATAACTCAGCCTGTATACCCCCCATCCATAACTCAGCCTGTATATACCCCCCATCCATAACTCAGCCTGTATACCCCCCATCCATAACTCAGCCTGTATACCCCCCCATCCATAACTCAGCCTGTATACCCCCCATCCATAACTCAGCCTGTATACCCCCCCACCCATAACTCAGCCTGCATACCCCCCATCCATAGCTCAGCCTGTATACCCCCCCCCCCATCCATAACTCAGCCTGTATACCCCCATCCATAACTCAGCCTGTATACCCCCATCCATAACTCAGCCTGTATACCCCCCCATCCATAACTCAGCCTGTATACCCCCCATCCATAACTCAGCCTGTATACCCCCATCCATAACTCAGCCTGTATACCCCCCCATCCATAACTCAGCCTGTATACCCCCCCATCCATAACACAGCCTGTATACCCCCCCATCCATAACTCAGCCTGTATACCCCCATCCATAACTCAGTCTGTTTACCCCCCATCCATAACTCAGCCTGTATACCCCCATCCATAACTCAGCCTGTATACCCCCCATCCATAACTCAGCCTGTATACCCCCCATCCATAACTCAGCCTGTATACCCCCATCCATAACTCAGCCTGTATACCCCCCATCCATAACTCAGCCTGTATACCCCCATCCATAACTCAGCCTGTTATACCCCCCATCCATAACTCAGCCTGTATACCACCCCCATCCATAGCTCAGCCTGTATACCACCCCCATCCATAGCTCAGCCTGTATACCCCCCATCCAAAACTCAGCCTGTATACCCCCCCCATCCATAACTCAGCCTGTATACCACCCATCCATAACTCATACCTGTATACCACCCCCTCATCCATAACTCAGCCTGTATACTCCCCCATCCATAACTCAGCCTGTATACCCCCCACCCATAACTCAGCCTGTATACTCCCCCATCCATAACTCAGCCTGTATATCCCCCATCCATAACTCAGCCTGTATACCCCCGCATCCATAACTCAGCCTGTATACCCCCCATCCATAACTCAGTCTGTATATCCCCCCATCCATAACTCAGCCTGTATATCCCCCATCCATAACTCAGCCTGTATACCCCCCATCCATAACTCAGCCTGTATACCCCCATCCATAACTCAGCCTGTATATACCCCCATCCATAACTCAGCCTGTATACCCCCATCCATAACTCAGCCTGTATATCCCCCCATCCATAACTCAGCCTGTATATCACCCCCATCCATAACTCAGCCTGTATATCCCCCCATCCATAACTCAGCCTGTATATCCCCCATCCATAACTCAGCCTGTATATCCCCCATCCATAACTCAGCCTGTATACCCCCCATCCATAACTCAGCCTGTATATCCCCCATCCATAACTCAGCCTGTATATCCCCCCCATCCATAACTCAGCCTGTATACCCCCATCCATAACTCAGCCTGTATATCCCCCCATCCATAACTCAGCCTGTATACCCCCCCATCCATAACTCAGTCTGTATACCCCTCCCATCCATAACTCAGCCTGTATACCCCCCATCCATAACTCAGCCTGTATACCCCCCATCCATAACTCAGCCTGTATACCCCCTCCATCCATAACTCAGCCTGTATACCCCCCTCCATCCATAACTCAGCCTGTATACCCCCTCCATCCATAACTCAGCTGTATACCCCCTCCATCCATAACTCAGCCTGTATACCCCCTCCATCCATAACTCAGCCTGTATACCCCCCCTCCATCCATAACTCAGCCTGTATACCCCCCATCCATAACTCAGCCTGTATACCCCCCCCATCCATAACTCAGCCTGTATACCCCCCATCCATAACTCAGCCTGTATACCCCCCATCCATAACTCAGCCTGTATACCCCCCATCCATAACTCAGCCTGTATACCCCCCCCATCCATAACTCAGCCTGTATACCCCCCATCCATAACTCAGCCTGTATACCCCCCATCCATAACTCAGCCTGTATACCCCCCCCATCCATAACTCAGTCTGTATATCCCCCATCCATAACTCAGCCTGTATATCCCCATCCATAACTCAGCCTGTATACCCCCATCCATAACTCAGCCTGTATACCCCCATCCATAACTCAGCCTGTATATACCCCCCATCCATAACTCAGCCTGTATACCCCCCATCCATAACTCAGCCTGTATATCCCCCCATCCATAACTCAGCCTGTATATCACCCCCATCCATAACTCAGCCTGTATATCCCCCCATCCATAACTCAGCCTGTATATCCCCCATCCATAACTCAGCCTGTATATCCCCCCCATCCATAACTCAGCCTGTATACCCCCATCCATAACTCAGCCTGTATATCCCCCATCCATAACTCAGCCTGTATATCCCCCATCCATAACTCAGCCTGTATACCCCCCATCCATAACTCAGCCTGTATATCCCCCCATCCATAACTCCAGCCTGTATACCCCCATCCATAACTCAGTCTGTATACCCCTCCCATCCATAACTCAGCCTGTATACCCCCCATCCATAACTCAGCCTGTATACCCCCCTCCATAACTCAGCCTGTATACCCCCATCCATAACTCAGCCTGTATACCCCCTCAATCCATAACTCAGCCTGTATACCCCCCTCCATCCATAACTCAGCCTGTATACCCCCTCCATCCATAACTCAGCCTGTATACCCCCCCTCCATCCATAACTCAGCCTGTATGCCCCCTCCATCCATAACTCAGCCTGTATACCCCCCATCCATAACTCAGCCTGTATACCCCCCATCCATAACTCAGCCTGTATACCCCATCCATAACTCAGCCTGTATACCCCCATCCATAACTCAGCCTGTACCTCATCCATAACTCAGCCTGTATACCCCCATCCATAACTCAGCCTGTATACCCCCCACCCATAACTCAGCCTGTATACCCCCCATCCATAACTCAGCCTGTATATCCCCATCCATAACTCAGCCTGTATACCCCCCATCCATAACTCAGCCTGTATACCCCCCATCCATAACTCAGCCTGTATACCCCCCCCATCCATAACTCAGCCTGTATACCCCCCCCATCCATAACTCAGCCTGTATACCCCCCCATCCATAACTCAGCTCTGTATACCCCCTATCCATAACTCAGCCTGTATACCCCCCCATCCATAACTCAGCCTGTATACCCCCTATCCATAACTCAGCCTGTATACCACCCCCCCCATCCATAGCTCAGCCTGTATACCCCCCATCCATAACTCAGCCTGTATACCCCCCCCATCCATAACTCAGCCTGTATATCCCCATCCATAACTCAGCCTGTATACTCCCCCCATCCATAACTCAGCCTGTATATCCCCCCATCCATAACTCAGCCTGTATACCCCCCATCCATAACTCAGCCTGTATATGCCCCCATCCATAACTCAGCCTGTATACCCCCATCCATAACTCAGCCTGTATACCCCCATCCATAACTCAGCCTGTATACCCCCCATCCATAGCTCAGCCTGTATACCCCCCATCCATAACTCAGCCTGTATACCCCCATCCATAACTCAGCCTGTATATCCCCCCCCATCCATAACTCAGCCTGTATACCCCCCCCATCCATAACTCAGCCTGTATACCCCCCATCCATAACTCAGCCTGTATACCCCCCATCCATAACTCAGCCTGTATACCCCCCATCCATAACTCAGCGTGTATACCCCCCATCCATAACTCAGCCTGTATACCACCCCCCATCCATAACTCAGCCTGTATACCCCCCATCCATAACTCAGCCTGTATACCCCCCATCCATAACTCAGCCTGTATACCCCCCCATCCATAACTCAGCCTGTATACCCCCCATCCATAACTCAGCCTGTATACCCCCCCCCATCCATAACTTAGCCTGTATAACCCCCTATCCATAACTCAGCCTATATACCACCCCCATCCATAGCTCAGCCTGTATACCCCCCCATCCATAACTCAGCCTGTATACCCCCCCATCCATAACTCAGCCTGTATACCCCCCATCCATAACTCAGCCTGTATACCCCCCATCCATAACTCAGTCTGTTTACCCCCCATCCATAACTCAGCCTGTATACCCCCCCATCCATAACTCAGCCTGTATACCCCCCCATCCATAACTCAGCCTGTATACCCCCCATCCATAACTCAGCCTGTATACCCCCCCATCCATAACTCAGCCTGTATACCCCCCCATCCATAACTCAGCCTGTATACCCCCCATCCATAACTCAGCCTGTATACCCCCCCATCCATAACTCAGCCTGTATACCCCCATCCATAACTCAGCCTGTATACCCCCATCCATAACTCAGTCTGTTTACCCCCATCCATAACTCAGCCTGTATACCCCCCCATCCATAACTCAGCCTGTATACCCCCCATCCATAACTCAGCCTGTATACCCCCATCCATAACTCAGCCTGTATACCACCCCCATCCATAACTCAGCCTGTATACCCCCCATCCATAACTCAGCCTGTATACCCCCCATCCATAACTCAGCCTGTATACCCCCCCATCCATAACTCAGCCTGTATACCCCCCCCATCCATAACTCAGCCTGTATACCCCCATCCATAACTCAGCCTGTATACCCCCCATCCATAACTCAGCCTGTATACCCCCATCCATAACTCAGCCTGTATACCCCCCCCATCCATAACTCAGCCTGTATACCCCCCATCCATAACTCAGCCTGTATACCCCCCCCATCCATAACTCAGCCTGTATACCCCCATCCATAACTCAGTCTGTTTACCCCCCATCCATAACTCAGCCTGTATACCCCCCCCCATCCATAACTCAGCCTGTATACCCCCCCATCCATAACACAGCCTGTATACCCCCCATCCATAACTCAGCCTGTATACCCCCCATCCATAACTCAGCCTGTATATCCCCCCCATCCATAACTCAGCCTGTATACCCCCCCATCCATAACTCAGCTTGTATACCCCCCCCCATCCATAACTCAGCCTGTATACCCCCATCCATAACTCAGCCTGTATACCCCCCATCCATAACTCAGCCTGTATACCCCCCATCCATAACTCAGCCTGTATACCCCCCATCCATAACTCAGCCTGTATACCCCCTCCATAGCTCAGCCTGTATCCCCCCATCCATAACTCAGCCTGTATACCCCCCATCCATAACTCAGCCTGTATACCACCCCCCATCCATAGCTCAGCCTGTATACCACCCCCCATCCATAGCTCAGCCTGTATACCCCCATCCATAACTCAGCCTGTATACCCCCCATCCATAACTCAGCCTGTATACCACCCCATCCATAACTCAGCCTGTATACCCCCATCCATAACTCAGCCTGTATACCCCCCATCCATAACTCAGCGTGTATACCCCCCCATCCATAACTCAGCCTGTATACCACCCCCATCCATAACTCAGCCTGTATACCCCCATCCATAACTCAGCCTGTATACCCCCCCCATCCATAACTCAGCCTGTATACCCCCCCATCCATAACTCAGCCTGTATACCCCCCCATCCATAACTCAGCCTGTATACCCCCCATCCATAACTCAGCCTGTATACCCCCCCATCCATAACTCAGCCTGTATACCCCCCCATCCATAACTCAGCCTGTATACCCCCATCCATAACTCAGCCTGTATACCCCCATCCATAACTCAGCCTGTATACCCCCCCATCCATAGCTCAGCCTGTATACCCCCCCATCCATAACTCAGCCTGTATACCCCCATCCATAACTCAGCCTGTATACCACCCCCCATCCATAGCTCAGCCTGTATACCACCCCCACATCCATAGCTCAGCCTGTATACCCCCCATCCATAACTCAGCCTGTATACCCCCCCATCCATAACTCAGCCTGTATACCACCCCATCCATAACTCAGCCTGTATACCCCCCCATCCATAACTCAGCCTGTATACCCCCCATCCATAACTCAGCGTGTATACCCCCCCCATCCATAACTCAGCCTGTATACCACCCCCATCCATAACTCAGCCTGTATACCCCCCCATCCATAACTCAGCCTGTATACCCCCCACCCATAACTCAGCCTGTATACCCCCCATCCATAACTCAGCCTGTATATCCCCCCCATCCATAACTCAGCCTGTATACCCCCCATCCATAACTCAGCCTGTATACCCCCATCCATAACTCAGCCTGTATACCCCCCATCCATAACTCAGCCTGTATACCCCCCCCACCCATAACTCAGCCTGTATACCCCCATCCATAACTCAGCCTGTATACCCCCATCCATAACTCAGCCTGTATACCCCCATCCATAACTCAGCCTGTATACCCCCCATCCATAACTCAGCCTGTATACCCCCCATCCATAGCTCAGCCTGTATACCCCCATCCATAACTAAGCCTATTATACCCCCCATCCATAACTCAGCTCATTATATACCACCCCCATCCATAGCTCAGCCTGTATACCACCCCCCATCCATAGCTCAGCCTGTATACCCCCCCATCCATAACTCAGCCTGTATACCCCCCATCCATAACTCAGCCTGTATACCACCCCATCCATAACTCAGCCTGTATATCCCCCCATCCATAACTCAGCCTGTATACCCCCCCATCCATAACTCAGCGTGTATACCCCCATCCATAACTCAGCCTGTATACCCCCCATCCATAACTCAGCCTGTATATCCCCCATCCATAACTCAGCCTGTATACCCCCCATCCATAACTCAGCCTGTATACCCCCATCCATAACTCAGCCTGTATATCCCCCATCCATAACTCAGCCTGTGCACCCCCATCCATAACTCAGCCTGTATACCCCCATCCATAACTCAGCCTGTATACCCCCCCATCCATAACTCAGCCTGTATACCCCCCTCCATCCATAACTCAGCCTGTATACCCCCCATCCATAACTCAGCCTGTATACCCCTCCATCCATAACTCAGCCTGTATACCCCCCTCCATCCATAACTCAGCCTGTATACCCCCCCTCCATCCATAACTCAGCCTGTATACCCCCACCATCCATAACTCAGCCTGTATACCCCCCATCCATAACTCAGCCTGTATACCCCCCATCCATAACTCAGCCTGTATACCCCCCATCCATAACTCAGCCTGTATACCCCCCCATCCATAAC
The DNA here is from genome assembly GCF_034236695.1 of Oncorhynchus nerka. Taxonomy (NCBI): domain Eukaryota; kingdom Metazoa; phylum Chordata; class Actinopteri; order Salmoniformes; family Salmonidae; genus Oncorhynchus; species Oncorhynchus nerka. The sequence continues at coordinate 92,562 of NW_027040420.1, forward strand.
TCAGCCTGTATACCCCCATCCATAACTCAGCCTGTATACCCCCCATCCATAACTCAGCCTGTATACCCCCATCCATAACACAGCCTGTATACCCCCCATCCATAACTCAGCCTGTATACCCCCCATCCATAACTCAGCCTGTATACCCCATCCATAACTCAGCCTGTATACCCCCATCCATAACTCAGCCTGTATACCCCCCATCCATAACTCAGCCTGTATACCCCCCCCCCATCCATAACTCAGCCTGTATACCCCCCATCCATAACTCAGCCTGTATATCCCCCCATCCATAACTCAGCCTGTATACCCCCCCATCCATAACTCAGCCTGTATACCCCCATCCATAACTCAGCCTGTATATCCCCATCCATAACTCAGCCTGTATACCCCCATCCATAACTCAGCCTGTATACCCCCATCCATAACTCAGCCTGTATATACCCCCATCCATAACTCAGCCTGTATACCCCCCCATCCATAACTCAGCCTGTATATCCCCCCATCCATAACTCAGCCTGTATATCCCCCCATCCATAACTCAGCCTGTATATCCCCCCATCCATAACTCAGCCTGTATATCCCCCATCCATAACTCAGCCTGTATATCCCCCCCATCCATAACTCAGCCTGTATACCCCCCCCATCCATAACTCAGCCTGTATATCCCCCCCATCCATAACTCAGCCTGTATATCCCCCCATCCATAACTCAGCCTTATACCCCCCATCCATAACTCAGCCTGTATATCCCCCCATCCATAACTCAGCCTGTATACCCCCCATCCATAACTCAGCCTGTATATCCCCCCATCCATAACTCAGCCTGTATATCCCCATCCATAACTCAGCCTGTATACCCCCCATCCATAACTCAGTCTGTATACCCCCATCCATAACTCAGCCTGTATACCCCCCCAATAACTCAGCCTGTATACCCCCCTCCATCCATAACTCAGCCTGTATACCCCCTCCATCCATAACTCAGCCTGTATACCCCCTCCATCCATAACTCAGCCTGTATACCCCCCTCCATCCATAACTCAGCCTGTATACCCCCCATCCATAACTCAGCCTGTATACCCCCCATCCATAACTCAGCCTGTATACCCCCATCCATAACTCAGCCTGTATACCCCCCATCCATAACTCAGCCTGTATACCCCCCATCCATAACTCAGCCTGTACACCCCCCCATCCATAACTCAGCCTGTATACCCCCCATCCATAACTCAGCCTGTATACCCCCCCATCCATAACTCAGCCTGTATACCCCCTCCATCCATAACTCAGCCTGTATACCCCCCATCCATAACTCAGCCTGTATACCCCCTCCATCCATAACTCAGCCTGTATACCCCCCCTCCATCCATAACTCAGCCTGTATATCCCCCCTCCATCCATAACTCAGCCTGTATATCCCCCATCCATAACTCAGCCTGTATACCCCCATCCATAACTCAGCCTGTATATCCCCCATCCATAACTCAGCCTGTATACCCCCCATCCATAACTCAGCCTGTATATCCCCCCCATCCATAACTCAGCCTGTATACCCCCATCCATAACTCAGTCTGTATACCCCCCATCCATAACTCAGCCTGTATACCCCCCTCAATAACTCAGCCTGTATACCCCCCCCCTCCATCCATAACTCAGCCTGTATACCCCCCTCCATCCATAACTCAGCCTGTGTACCCCCCCCCTCCATCCATAACTCAGCCTGTATACCCCCCTCCATCCATAACTCAGCCTGTATACCCCCTCCATCCATAACTCAGCCTGTATACCCCCATCCATAACTCAGCCTGTATACCCCCCATCCATAACTCAGCCTGTATACCCCCCCATCCATAACTCAGCCTGTATACCCCCCCCATCCATAACTCAGCCTGTATACCCCCCCATCCATAACTCAGCCTGTACATCCCCCCCCATCCATAACTCAGCCTGTATACCCCCCATCCATAACTCAGCCTGTATACCCCCCCATCCATAACTCAGCCTGTATACCCCCCTCCATCCATAACTCAGCCTGTATACCCCATCCATAACTCAGCCTGTATACCCCCTCCATCCATAACTCAGCCTGTATACCCCCTCCATCCATAACTCAGCCTGTATACCCCCTCCATCCATAACTCAGCCTGTATACCCCCACCATCCATAACTCAGCCTGTATACCCCCCCCCATCCATAACTCAGCCTGTATACCCCCCATCCATAACTCAGCCTGTATACCCCCATCCATAACTCAGCCTGTATACCCCCTCCCATCCATAAGTCAGCTTCCTGTATACCCCCATCCATAACTCAGCCTGTATACCCCCATCCATAACACAGCCTGTATACCCCCCATCCATAACTCAGCCTGTATACCCCCCCATCCATAACTCAGCCTGTATACCCCCATCCATAACTCAGCCTGTATACCCCCCATCCATAACTCAACCTGTATACCCCCCATCCATAACTCAGCCTGTATGCCCCCCCCATCCATAACTCAGCCTGTATACCCCCCTCCATCACTCAGCCTGTATACCCCCCTCCATCCATAACTCAGCCTGTATACCCCCCTCCATCCATAACTCAGCCTGTATACCCCCCATCCATAACTCAGCCTGTATACCCCCCCATCCATAACTCAGCCTGTATACCCCCCCCATCCATAACTCAGCCTGTATACCCCCCCATCCATAACTCAGCCTGTATACCCCCCATCCATAACTCAGCCTGTATACCCCCCCATCCATAACTCAGTCTGTTTACCCCCATCCATAACTCAGCCTGTATACCCCCCATCCATAACTCAGCCTGTATACCCCCATCCATAACTCAGCCTGTATACCCCCATCCATAACTCAGCCTGTATACCCCCCCCATCCATAACTCAGCCTGTATACCCCCCCATCCATAACTCAGCCTGTATACCCCCCATCCATAACTCAGCCTGTATACCCCCCCATCCATAACTCAGCCTGTATACCCCCATCCATAACTCAGCCTGTATACCCCCATCCATAACTCAGCCTGTATACCCCCCATCCATAGCTCAGCCTGTATACCACCCCCATCCATAGCTCAGCCTGTATACCCCCATCCATAACTCAGCCTGTATACCCCCCCACCCCCCATCCATAACTCAGCCTGTATACCACCCCATCCATGACTCAGCCTGTATACCCCCCATCCATAACTCAGCCTGTATACCCCCCCATCCATAACTCAGCGTGTATACCCCCCATCCATAACTCAGCCTGTATACCCCCATCCATAACTCAGCCTGTATATCCCCCATCCATAACTCAGCCTGTATACCCCCCATCCATAACTCAGCCTGTATACCCCCATCCATAACTCAGCCTGTATATCCCCCCATCCATAACTCAGCCTGTATACCCCCATCCATAACTCAGCCTGTATACCCCCCATCCATAACTCAGCCTGTATATACCCCCCATCCATAACTCAGCCTGTATACCCCCATCCATAACTCAGCCTGTATATCCCCCCCATCCATAACTCAGCCTGTATATCCCCCATCCATAACTCAGCCTGTATATCCCCCCCATCCATAACTCAGCCTGTATATCCCCCCCATCCATAACTCAGCCTGTATATCCCCCCATCCATAACTCAGCCTGTATACCCCCATCCATAACTCAGCCTGTATATCCCCCCCATCCATAACTCAGCCTGTATATCCCCCATCCATAACTCAGCCTGTATACCCCCCATCCATAACTCAGCCTGTATATCCCCCCATCCATAACTCAGCCTGTATACCCCCCCATCCATAACTCAGCCTGTATATCCCCCCATCCATAACTCAGCCTGTATATCCCCCATCCATAACTCAGCCTGTATACCCCCCCATCCATAACTCAGTCTGTATACCCCCCATCCATAACTCAGCCTGTATACCCCCCTCAATAACTCAGCCTGTATACCCCCCTCCATCCATAACTCAGCCTGTATACCCCCTCCATCCATAACTCAGCCTGTATACCCCCCTCCATCCATAACTCAGCCTGTATACCCCCTCCATCCATAACTCAGCCTGTATACCCCCTCCATCCATAACTCAGCCTGTATATCCCCCATCCATAACTCAGCCTGTATATCCCCCCATCCATAACTCAGCCTGTATACCCCCCTCAATAACTCAGCCTGTATACCCCCCCCCTCCATCCATAACTCAGCCTGTATACCCCCTCCATCCATAACTCAGCCTGTATACCCCCCCCCCCTCCATCCATAACTCAGCCTGTATACCCCCCCTCCATCCATAACTCAGCCTGTATACCCCCCTCCATCCATAACTCAGCCTGTATACCCCCCATCCATAACTCAGCCTGTATACCCCCATCCATAACTCAGCCTGTATACCCCCCCATCCATAACTCAGCCTGTATACCCCCCATCCATAACTCAGCCTGTATACCCCCCATCCATAACTCAGCCTGTACACCCCCATCCATAACTCAGCCTGTATACCCCCATCCATAACTCAGCCTGTATACCCCCCCATCCATAACTCAGCCTGTATACCCCCACCATCCATAACTCAGCCTGTATACCCCCATCCATAACTCAGCCTGTATACCCCCTCCATCCATAACTCAGCCTGTATACCCCCCTCCATCCATAACTCAGCCTGTATACCCCCCCATCCATAACTCAGCCTGTATACCCCCCATCCATAACTCAGCCTGTATACCCCCATCCATAACTCAGCCTGTATACCCCCCCCATCCATAACTCAGCCTGTATACCCCCATCCATAACTCAGCCTGTATACCCCCCCCCCATCCATAACTCAGCCTGTATACCCCCCATCCATAACACAGCCTGTATACCCCCCCCATCCATAACTCAGCCTGTATACCCCCCATCCATAACTCAGCCTGTATACCCCCATCCATAACTCAGCCTGTATACCCCCCCCATCCATAACTCAGCCTGTATACCCCCCCATCCATAACTCAGCCTGTATACCCCCATCCATAACTCAGCCTGTATACCCCCCTCCATCACTCAGCCTGTATACCCCCCCTCCATCCATAACTCAGCCTGTATACCCCCCCCTCCATCCATAACTCAGCCTGTATACCCCCATCCATAACTCAGCCTGTATACCCCCCCATCCATAACTCAGCCTGTATACCCCCCCCATCCATAACTCAGCCTGTATACCCCCATCCATAACTCAGCCTGTATACCCCCATCCATAACCAGCCTGTATACCCCCCATCCATAACTCAGCCTGTATACCCCCCCCATCCATAACTCAGCCTGTATACCCCCCATCCATAACTCAGCCTGTATACCCCCCATCCATAACTCAGCCTGTATACCCCCATCCATAACTCAGCCTGTATACCCCCCATCCATAACTCAGCCTGTATACCCCCCCATCCATAACTCAGCCTGCCCCCCATCCATAACTCAGCCTGTATACCCCCCCCCATCCATAACTCAGCCTGTATACCCCCCCTCCATCCATAACTCAGCCTGTATACCCCCTCCATCCATAACTCAGCCTGTATACCCCCCCCATCCATAACTCAGCCTGTATACCCCCCATCCATAACTCAGCCTGTATACCCCCCCATCCATAACTCAGCCTGTAATCCATAACTCAGCCTGTATACCCCCATCCATAACTCAGCCTGTATACCCCCCCCATCCATAACTCAGCCTGTATACCCCCCATCCATAACTCAGCCTGTATACCCCCATCCATAACTCAGCCTGTATACCCCCCCCATCCATAACTCAGCCTGTATACCCCCCCCATCCATAACTCAGCCTGTATACCCCCCATCCATAACTCAGCCTGTATACCCCCCATCCATAACTCAGCCTGTATACCCCCCCATCCATAACTCAGCCTGTATACCCCCCATCCATAACTCAGCCTGTATACCCCCCCATCCATAACTCAGCCTGTATACCCCCCTCCATCCATAACTCAGCCTGTATACCCCCCATCCATAACTCAGCCTGTATACCCCCCCCATCCATAACTCAGCCTGTATACCCCCCATCCATAACTCAGCCTGTATACCCCCCATCCATAACTCAGCCTGTATACCCCCCCATCCATAACTCAGCCTGTATACCCCCCATCCATAACTCAGCCTGTATACCCCCCATCCATAACTCAGCCTGTATACCCCCCCATCCATAACTCAGCCTGTATACCCCCATCCATAACTCAGCCTGTATACCCCCCATCCATAACTCAGCCTGTATACCCCCCATCCATAACTCAGCCTGTATACCCCCCCCATCCATAACTCAGCCTGTATACCCCCCCATCCATAACTCAGCCTGTATACCCCCATCCATAACTCAGCCTGTATACCCCCCATCCATAACTCAGCCTGTATACCCCCCCATCCATAACTCAGCCTGTATACCCCCATCCATAACTCAGCCTGTATACCCCCCCATCCATAACTCAGCCTGTATACCCCCATCCATAACTCAGCCTGTATACCCCCCATCCTAACTCAGCCTGTATACCCCCCATCCATAACTCAGCCTGTATACCCCCCATCCATAACTCAGCCTGTATACCCCCATCCATAACTCAGCCTGTATACCCCCATCCATAACTCAGCCTGTATACCCCCCATCCATAACTCAGCCTGTATACCCCCATCCATAACTCAGCCTGTATACCCCCCATCCATAACTCAGCCTGTATACCCCCCCTCTCCATCCATAACTCAGCCTGTATACCCCCCCATCCATAACTCAGCCTGTATACCCCCATCCATAATTCAGCCTGTATACCCCCATCCATAACTCAGCCTGTATACCCCCCCATCCATAACTCAGCCTGTATACCCCCCATCCATAACTCAGCCTGTATACCCCCCCATCCATAACTCAGCCTGTATACCCCCATCCATAACTCAGCCTGTATACCCCCCATCCATAACTCAGCCTGTATACCCCCCATAATTCAGCCTGTATACCCCCCCCCCCATCCATAACTCAGCCTGTATACCCCCCATCCATAACTCAGCCTGTATACCCCCATCCATAACTCAGCCTGTATACCCCCATCCATAACTCAGCCTGTATACCCCCCCCTCTCCATCCATAACTCAGCCTGTATACCCCCCATCCATAACTCAGCCTGTATACCCCCCCATCCATAATTCAGCCTGTATACCCCTCCCATCCATAACTCAGCCTGTATACCCCCTCCCATCCATAACTCAGCCTGTATACCCCCCCATCCATATCTCAGCCTGTATACCCCCTCCATCCATAACTCAGCCTGTATACCCCCCATCCATAACTCAGCCTCTGTATACCCCCCATCCATAACTCAGCCTGTATACCCCCCCCCCATCCATAACTCAGCCTGTATACCCCCTCCCGTAGACAGAGGAATCGATTCAGAACAGCAAGAGACCTGATTGATGTAATACACACACACACACACACGCACACGCACGCACGCATGCACGCACGCACGCACACACACACACACACACACACACACACACACACACACACACACACACACACAAGCACCTGGATGAAATGTGTCCTCTCTGGGTACACAATGATAAATAATACACACACTTAGAATTTGACTCTTTATGCAAAGCGCAATGCAGAGGAAAACCTTTAATTTAATGACCACAGTGAATTATTGTAATGTCTATTCATGTGTCAATTAACCCCACGAGGGATCGGCTGCCGATTGGCGACTTGACACAAAGATAACATTTTATTCATTCACCCAATGAAACCACTAAGGACATACTTTCACTTCAGAAACACACACACACACACACACAGACACACACACACACACACAACACACATACACACACACACACGCGCGCGCACACAACACACACACACACACACACACACACACACACACACACACACACACACACACACACACACACACACACACACACACACACACACACACACACACACACACACACACACACACACACACACACACACACACACACACACAGGGAGCCAGATGTTGAGTCTGTGGTGTTACATTCTAGGACAGGGTCATCAATCAGTCAGTCCACGGTGTGACACACTGGGACTGAGCCAATCTGTCACTGTTGCTAGTGGTTGTTGTCCTGCTCTTAGAGTGACATTATGAAGTTTAACCCTCTCTCCTTCCCACCCTTCTTCCTGTGTCTCCTTCTCTACCGTCCCCTCTTCCTCCCTTCTCCTCTTCCTCCCCTCTTCCTGTCTCTCCTTCTCTACTGTCCCCTCTTCCTCCCTTCTCCTCTTCCTCTCTCCTCTCTCCTTCCCACCCTTCTTCCCGTGTCTCCTTCTCTACTGTCCCGTCTTCCACTCTTCTCCTCTTCCTCCCCTCTTCATGTCTCTCCTTCTCTACTGTCCCCTCTTCCTCTCTTCTCCTCTTCCTCCCCTCTTCCTGTCTCTCCTTCTCTACTGTCCCCTCTTCCTCTCTTCTCCTCTTCCTCCCCTCTTCCTGTCTCTCCTTCTGTACTGTCCCCTCTTCCTCTCTTCTCCTCTTCCTCCCCTCTTCCTGTCTCTCCTTCTCTACTGTCCCCTCTTCCTCTCTTCTCCTCTTCCTCCCCTCTTCCCGTCTCTCCTTCTCTACTGTCCCCTCTTCCTCTCTTCTCCTCTTCCTCCCCTCTTCCTGTCTCTCCTTCTCTACTGTCCCCTCTTTCTCTCTTCATCTCCTCCTCCCTCCTCTCTTTCTGTCTCTCCTTCTCTCCTGTAGGTTCTACTCCTCTCCATACATCTCCACCAATAGGATGATAGCACAGACATCCATCACTCCCTTCGTCGCTGCCTCACCCGTCTCCACGTACCAGGTGAGGGGGATGGGGGGATGTTGTGTCTATGTGGAGGTGGGAGATGGAGTGTTAGGCAAGTCTTAGTACACACTCTCTCAAATAAGACATATTGACTATTTTATACAGACCCCACATCTCCCCCTTCCCTTTCTCTCTCTTTCTCTCTCTTTCTCTCTCTCTCTCTCTCTCACTCTGTCTCTCTCTCTGTCTCTGTCTCTCTCTATCTATTGCATTGGGGATACTGCAGTAGTATTGTATTATATTGGGGGAGATGAAAGCAGTGAGTCTGGTCCAGAAGGATGAGTCTTTAATGATGAAACTGCTGCATAGATGATGTAATTATACGGCAATATAACAATATAACTCTCTAAGACTGTCATGTATTACTGTAATTATACCACAATATAACAATATAACTCTCTAAGCCTTTCCTGTTTTACTGAAATTATACCGCAATATAACAATATAACTCTCTAAGACTGTCATGTATTACTGTAATTATACCGCAATATAACAATATAACTCTCTAAGCCTTTCCTGTTTTACTGTAATTATACCGCAATATAACAATATAACTCTCTAAGCCTTTCCTGTTTTACTGTAATTATACCGCAATATAACAATATAACTCTCTAAGCCTTTCCTGTTTTACTGTAATTATACAGCAATATAACAATATAACTCTCTAAGCCTTTCCAGTTTTACTGTAATTATACCGCAATATAACAATATAACTCTCTAAGCCTTTCCTGTTTTACTGTAATTATACAGCAATATAACAATATAACTCTCTAAGCCTTTCCTGTTTTACTGTAATTATACCGCAATATAACAATATAACTCTCTAAGCCTTTCCTGTTTTACTGTAATTATACCACAATATAACAATAAAACTCTCTAAGACTGTCATGTTTTATGTCTCTCCACAGGTCCAGAATACATCCTGGATGCCTCATCAACAGTATGTTATGCAACCTACCGTGAGTACAACCCAGCCATCGCAATAGTGTGTGTGTGTGTACGTGTGTGTGTGTGTGTGTGCGTGCGTGCGTGTGTACGTGTGCGTGCCTGTGTGTGTGTGTGCATGTGTGCGTGTGTGTGTGTGTGTGTGTGTGTGTGTGTGTGTGTGTGTGTGTGTGTGTGTGTGTGTGTGTGTGTGTGTGTGTGTGTGTGTGTGTGTGTGTGCGTGCGTGCGTGTGTGTGTGTGTGTGTGTGCGTGCGTGTGTGTGTGTGTGTGTGTGTGTGTGCTTGCGTGTGTCTGCGTGCGTACGTGTGTGTGTGTGTGTGTGTGTGTGTGTGTGTGTGTGTGTGTGTGTGTGTGTGTGTGTGTGTGTGTGTGTGTGTGTGTGTGTGTGTGCGTGCGTGTGTGTGTGTGCGTGCGTGTGCGTGAGCTGAGTTACTTTATCTGTGTAAGTGTTTTCAAAGCCCATTGGACAGTCCCTCACATATTTCTGCTGAATGAGAACCTCAGAGGAGCTGTAGTATTGATGTAGTACTGCTGTAGTACTGATGTAGTACTGATGTAGTACTGATGTAGTCTGCTGTAGTACTGATGTAGTCTGCTGTAGTACTGATGTAGAACTGATGTAGTCTGCTGTAGTACTGATGTAGTCTGATGTAGTACTGATGTAGAACTGATGTAGTCTGCTGTAGTATTGATGTAGTACTGATGTAGTCTGCTGTAGTACTGATGTAGTACTGATGTAGTATTGATGTAGTCTGCTGTAGTATTGATGTAGTCTGCTGTAATATTGATGTAGTCTGCTGTAGTACTGATGTAGTACTGATGTAGTATTGATGTAGTCTGCTGTAGTATTGATGTAGTCTGCTGTAGTACTGATGTAGTACTGATGTAGTATTGATGTAGTCTGCTGTAGTACTGATGTAGTCTGATGTAGTACTGATGTAGTCTGCTGTAGTATTTATGTAGTACTGATGTAGTATTGATGTAGTCTGCTGTAGTACTGATGTAGTCTGATGTAGTACTGATGTAGTCTGCTGTAGTACTGATGTAGTCTGATGTAGTACTGATGTAGTCTGATGTAGTACTGATGTAGTCTGCTGTAGTACTGATGTAGTCTGCTGTAGTACTGCTGTAGTCTAATGTAGTACTGATGTAGTCTGCTGTAGTACTGATGTAGTCTGCTGTAGTACTGATGTAGTCTGCTGTAGTATTGATGTAGTACTGATGTAGTCTGCTGTAGTACTGATGTAGTCTGCTGTAGTATTGTTTTAGTACTGATGTAGTATGCTGTAGTATTGATGTAGTCTGCTGTAGTATTGATGTAGTACTGATGTAGTCTGCTGTAGTATTGATGTAGTACTGATGTAGTCTGCTGTAGTATTGATGTAGTCTGCTGTAGTATTGATGTAGTTAGCTGTAGTATTGATGTAGTCTGCTGTAGTATTGATGTAGTACTGACGTAGTCTGGAATAGTACTGATGTAGTCAGCTGTAGTACTGATGTAGTCTGCTGTAGTATTGATGTAGTCTGCTGTAGTATTGATGTAGTACTGATGTAGTCTGCTGTAGTATTGATGTAGTACTGATGTAGTCTGCTGTAGTATTGATGTAGTCAGCTGTAGTATTGATGTAGTCAGCTGTAGTATTGATGTAGTCTGCTGTAGTATTGATGTAGTCTGCTGTAGTATTGATGTAGTCAGCTGTAGTATTGATGTAGTCAGCTGTAGTATTGATGTAGTCTGCTGTAATATTGATGTAGTCTGATGTAGTATTGATGTAGTCAACTGTAGTATTGTCTGGTAGAGAGGGTCTGGGCCCTACAGGTCTGGTAGAGAGCGTCTGGGCCCTACAGGTCTGGTAGAGAGGGTCTGGGCCCTACAGGTCTGGTAGAGAGCGTCTGGGCCCTACGGGTCTGGTAGAGAGCGTCTGGGTCCTACAGGTCTGGTAGAGAGCGTCTGGGCCCTACAGGTCTGGTAGAGAGGGACTGGGCCCTACAGGTCTGGTAGAGAGCGTCTGGGCCGAACAGGTCTGGTAGAGAGCGTCTGGGCCCTACAGGTCTGGTAGAGAGGGTCTGGGCCCTACAGGTCTGGTAGAGAGGGACTGGGCTCTACAGGTCTGGTAGAGAGCGTCTGGGCCGAACAGGTCTGGTAGAGAGCGTCTGGGCCCTACAGGTCTGGTAGAGAGCGTCTGGGCCCTACAGGTCTGGTAGAGAGCGTCTGGGCCGAACAGGTCTGGTAGAGAGCGTCTGGGCCCTACAGGTCTGGTAGAGAGCGTCTGGGCCCTACAGGTCTGGTAGAGAGCGTCTGGGCCCTACAGGTCTGGTAGAGAGGGACTGGGCCCTACAGGTCTGGTAGAGAGCGTCTGGGCCCTACAGGGAGGGGCTTGGCTGGAGCAGGAAGGGGCTTGGGTGGAGCATGGGAACTGAACATGAACCCAACATGGAGGAATGGAGCTGGACAGTGGAGATAAAGGATTACGGCACAGGCCTATACTGGACTGCTTTATCCAGCCACATCAACAATGAAAGCCTGCCCCCTACTGGACGACATGACAATTGCAGCCATAATGTGAGAGTTCAGAGAGAGCCTGTGTGTTCCCACCCCGAGCGCTCTAGAGGTAGAGAGGGTCTGGGCCCTACAGGTCTGGTAGAGAGGTAGAGAGGGTCTGGGCCCTACAGGCCTGGTAGAGAGGTAGAGAGGGTCTGGGCCCTACAGGTCTGGTAGAGAGGTAGAGAGGGTCTGGGCCCTACAGGCCTGGTAGAGAGGTAGAGAGGGTCTGGGCCCTACAGGTCTGGTAGAGAGGTAGAGAGGGTCTGAGCCCTACAGGTCTGGTAGAGAGGGACTGGGCCCTACAGGTCTGGTAGAGAGGGACTGGGCCCTACAGGTCTGGCAGAGAGGGTCTGGGCCCTACAGGTCTGGTAGAGAGGGACTGGGCCCTACAGGTCTGGTAGAGAGGGTCTGAGCCCTACAGGTCTGGTAGAGAGGTAGAGAGGGTCTGGGCCCTACAGGTGTGGTAGAGAGGTAGAGAGGGACTGGGCCCTACAGGTCTGGTAGAGAGGGACTGGGCCCTACAGGTCTGGTAGAGAGGGTCTGGGCCCTACAGGTCTGGTAGAGAGGGTCTGGGCCCTACAGGTCTGGTAGAGAGGTAGAGAGGGACTGGGCCCTACAGGTCTGGTAGAGAGGGACTGGGCCCTACAGGTCTGGTAGAGAGGGACTGGGCCCTACAGGTCTGGTAGAGAGGGTCTGGGCCCTACAGGTCTGGTAGAGAGGGTCTGGGCTCTACAGGTCTGGTAGAGAGGTAGAGAGGGTCTGGGCCCTACAGGTCTGGTAGAGAGGTAGAGAGGGTCTGGGCCCTACAGGTCTGGTAGAGAGGTAGAGAGGGTCTGGGCCCTACAGGTCTGGTAGAGAGGTAGAGAGGGTCTGGGCCCTACAGGTCTGGTAGAGAGGTAGAGAGGGACTGGGCCCTACAGGTCTGGTAGAGAGGGACTGGGCCCTACAGGTCTGGTAGAGAGGGTCTGGGCCCTACAGGTCTGGTAGAGAGGTAGAGAGGGTCTGGGCCCTACAGGTCTGGTAGAGAGGGACTGGGCCCTACAGGTCTGGTAGAGAGGGTCTGGGCCCTACAGGTCTGGTAGAGAGGTAGAGAGGGACTGGGCCCTACAGGTCTGGTAGAGAGGTAGAGAGGGACTGGGCCCTACAGGTCTGGTAGAGAGGGACTGGGCCCTACAGGTCTGGTAGAGAGGTAGAGAGGGTCTGGGCCCTACAGGTCTGGTAGAGAGGTAGAGAGGGTCTGGGCCCTACAGGTCTGGTAGAGAGGTAGAGAGGGACTGGGCCCTACAGGTCTGGTAGAGAGGGTCTGGGCCCTACAGGTCTGGTAGAGAGGGTCTGAGCCCTACAGGTCTGGTAGAGAGGGTCTGGGCCCTACAGGTCTGGTAGAGAGGTAGAGAGGGACTGGGCCCTACAGGTCTGGTAGAGAGGGACTGGGCCCTACAGGTCTGGTAGAGAGGTAGAGAGGGTCTGGGCCCTACAGGTCTGGTAGAGAGGGACTGGGCCCTACAGGTCTGGTAGAGAGGGTCTGGGCCCTACAGGTCTGGTAGAGAGGGTCTGAGCTCTGTTTCTTGTCTGTCCCCACACGTCCCTGGCCCTCTCACAGCAGCTCTACAGCTCACACACACTACACAGTACATAGCACAGTACCTACATAGCAGAGTATCTACATAGCACAGTACCTACATAGCACAGTATCTACATAGCACAGTATCTACATAGTGCAGTATCTACATAGCACAGTACCTACATAGCACAGTATCTACATAGTGCAGTATCTACATAGTGCACCACCTACATAGCAGAGTATCTACATAGCACAGTATCTACATAGTCTCCCTCCTGCTGGTTAACAGAGATCACCTTGTTGTCTAGTGTCCACTAACCTCAGTGTCTGCTGTTATAGCTGGTTAACAGAGATCACCTTGTTGTCTAGTGTCCACTAACCTCAGTGTCTGCTGTTATAGCTGGTTTACAGAGATCACCTTGTTATCTAGTGTCCACTTACCTCAGTGTCTGCTGTTATAGCTGGTTAACAGAGATCACCTTGTTGTCTAGTGTCCACTAACCTCAGTGTCTGCTGTTATAGCTGGTTTACAGAGATCACCTTGTTGTCTAGTGTCCACTTACCTCAGTGTCTGCTGTTATAGCTGGTTAACAGAGATCACCCTGTTGTCTAGTGTCCACTTACCTCAGTGTCTGCTGTTATAGCTACTCCATCCCTACATTCTGTATTCCATCCCTACATTCTGAATTCCATCCCTACATTCTGTATTCCATCCCTACATTCTGTATTCCATCCCTACATTCTGTATTCCATCCCTACATTCTGTATTCCATCCCTACATTCTGTATTCCATCCCTACATTCTGTATTCCATCCCTACATTTTGTTTTCCACCCCTACATTCTGTATTCCATCCCTACATTCTGTATTCCATCCCTACATTCTGTATTCCATCCCTACATTCTGAATTCCATCCCTACATTCTGTATTCCACCCCTACATTCTGTATTCCATCCCTACATTCTGTATTCCATCCCTACATTCTGTATTCCATCCCTACATTCTGTATTCCATCCCTACATTCTATATTCCATCCCTACATTCTGTATTCTATCCCTACATTCTGTATTCCATCCCTGTATTCTGTATTCCATCCCTACATTCTGTACTCCATCCCTGTATTCTGTATTCAATCCCTGTATTCTGTATTCCATCCCTACATTCTGTATTCCATCCCTACATTCTGTATTCCATCCCTACATTCTATATTCCATCCCTACATTCTGTATTCTATCCCTACATTCTGCATTCCAGTCCAACATTCTGTATTCCATCCCTACATTCTGTATTCCATCCCTATATTCTGTATTCCATCCCTACATTCTGTATTCCATCCCTACATTCTGTATTCCATCCCTACATTCTGTATTCTATCCCTACATTCTGTATTCCATCCCTACATTCTGTATTCCATCCCTACATTCTGTATTCCATCCCTACATTCAGTATTCCATCCCTACATTTGTATTCTATCCCTACATTCTGTATTCCATCCCTACATTCTGTATTCCATCCCTACATTCTGTATTCCATCCCTACATTCTGTATTCTATCCCTACATTCTGTATTCTATCCCTACATTCTGTATTCCATCCCTACATTCTGTATTCTATCCCTACATTCTGTATTCTATCCCTACATTCTGTATTCCATCCCTACATTCTGTATTCCATCCCTACATTCTGTATTCCATCCCTACATTCTGTATTCCAGTCCTACATTCTGTATTCCATCCCTACATTCTGTATTCCATCCCTACATTCTGCATTCCAGTCCTACATTCTGTATTCCATCCCTACATTCTGTATTCTATCCCTACATTCTGTATTCTATCCCTACATTCTGTATTCCATCCCTAATTTCTGTATTCCATTCCTACATTATGTATTCCATCCCTACATTCTGTAGTCCATCCCTACATTCTGTATTCTATCCCTACATTCTGCATTCCATCCCTACATTCTGTATTCCATCCCTACATTCTGTATTCTATCCCTACATTCTGTATTCTATCCCTACATTCTGTATTCCATCCCTACATTCAGTATTCCATCCCTGCATTCTGTATTCCATCCCTATATTCTGTATTCTATCCCTACATTCTGCGTTCCATCCCTACATTCTGTATTCCATCCCTACATTCTGTATTCTATCCCTACATTCTGTATTCCATCCCTACATTCTGTATTCCATTCCTACATTATGTATTCCATCCCTACATTCTGCATTCCAGTCCTACATTCTGTATTCCATCCCTACATTCTGTACTCCATCCCTACATTCTGTATTCCATCCCTACATTCTGTATTCCATCCCTACATTCTGCATTCCATCCCTACATTCTGTATTCTATCCCTACATTCTGTATTCTATCCCTACATTCTGTATTCCATCCCTACATTCTGTATTCTATCCCTACATTCTGTATTCCATCCCTACATTCTGTATTCCATCCCTACATTCTGTATTCTATCCCTACATTCTGTATTCTGTCCCTACATTCTGTATTCTATCCTTACATTCTGTATTCCATCCCTACATTCTGTATTCCATTCCTACATTATGTATTCCATCCCTACATTCTGCATTCCAGTCCTACATTCTGTATTCCATCCCTACATTCTGTACTCCATCTGTACATTCTGTATTCTATCCCTACATTCTGCATTCCATCCCTACATTCTGTATTCCATCCGTACATTCTGCGTTCCATCCCTACATTCTGTATTCCATCCCTACATTCTGTATTCCATCCCTACATTCTGCATTCCATCCCTACATTCTGTATTCCATCCCTACATTCTGTATTCTATCCCTACATTCTGTATTCCATCCCTACATTCTGTATTCCATTCCTACATTCTGTATTCCATCCCTACATTCTGTATTCCATCCCTACATTCTGTATTCTATCCCTACATTCTGTATTCCATCCCTACATTCTGTATTCCATCCCTACATTCAGTATTCCATCCCTACATTCTGTATTCTATCCCTACATTCTGTATTCCATCCCTACATTCTGTATTCCATCACTACATTCTGTATTCCATCCCTACATTCTGTATTCCATCCCTACATTCTGTATTCCATTCCTACATTATGTATTCCATCCCTACATTCTGTATTCCATCCCTACATTCTGTATTATATCCTTACATTCTGTATTCCATCCCTACATTCTGTATTCCATTCCTACATTATGTATTCCATCCCTACATTCTGTAGTCCATCCCTACATTCTGCATTCCATCCCTACATTCTGTATTCCATCCCTACATTCTGTATTCTATCCCTACATTCTGTATTCCATCCCTACATTCTGTATTCCATCCCTACATTCTGTATTCTATCCCTACATTCTGTATTCTATCCCTACATTCTGTATTCCATCCCTACATTCTGTATTCCATTCCTACATTCTGTATTCCATCCCTACATTCTGTATTCCATCCCTACATTCTGGATTCCATCCCTACATTCTGGATTCCATCCCTACATTCTGGATTCCATCCCTACATTCTGTATTCCATCCCTACATTCTGTATTCCATCCCTACATTCTGTATTCCATTCCTACATTCTGTATTCCATCCCTACATTCTGTATTCCATCCCTACATTCTGTATTCCATCCCTACATTCTGTATTCCATCCCTATATTCTGTATTCTATCCCTACATTCTGCGTTCCATCCCTACATTCTGTATTCCATCCCTACATTCTGTATTCCATCCCTACATTCTGTATTCCATCCCTACATTCTGTATTCTATCCCTACATTCTGTATTCCATCCCTACATTCTGTATTCCATTCCTACATTATGTATTCCATCCCTACATTCTGCATTCCAGTCCTACATTCTGTATTCCATCCCTACATTCTGTACTCCATCCCTACATTCTGTATTCCATCCCTACATTCTGTATTCCATCCCTACATTCTGTATTCCATCCCTACATTCTGTATTCTATCCCTACATTCTGTATTCCATCCCTACATTCTGTATTCCATCCCTACATTCTGTATTCTATCCCTACATTCTGTATTCCATCCCTACATTCTGTATTCCATCCCTACATTCAGTATTCCATCCCTACATTCTGTATTCTATCCCTACATTCTGTATTCCATCCCTACATTCTGTATTCCATCCCTACATTCTGTATTATATCCTTACATTCTGTATTCCATCCCTACATTCTGTATTCCATTCCTACATTATGTATTCCATCCCTACATTCTGTAGTCCATCCCTACATTCTGCATTCCATCCCTACATTCTGTATTCCATCCCTACATTCTGTATTCTATCCCTACATTCTGTATTCCATCCCTACATTCTGTATTCCATCCCTACATTCTGTATTCCATCCCTACATTCTGTATTCTATCCCTACATTCTGTATTCTATCCCTACATTCTGTATTCCATCCCTACATTCTGTATTCCATTCCTACAATCTGTATTCCATCCCTACATTCTGGATTCCATCCCTACATTCTGGATTCCATCCCTACATTCTGTATTCCATCCCTACATTCTGTATTCCATCCCTACATTCTGTATTCCATTCCTACATTCTGTATTCCATCCCTACATTCTGTATTCCATCCCTACATTCTGGATTCCATCCCTACATTCTGTATTCCATCCCTACATTCTGTATTCCATCCCTACATTCTGTATTCCATCCCTACATTCTGGATTCCATCCCTACATTCTGTATTCCATCCCTACATTCTGTATTCCATCCCTACATTCTGTATTCTATCCCTACATTCTGTATTCCATCCCTACATTCTGTATTCCATCCCTACATTCTGTATTCCATCCCTACATTCTGTATTCTATCCCTACATTCTGTATTCTATCCCTACATTCTGTATTCCATCCCTACATTCTGTATTCCATCCCTACATTCTGTATTCTATCCCTACATTCTGTATTCCATCCCTACATTCTGTATTCCATCCCTACATTCTGTATTCTATCCCTACATTCTGTATTCTATCCCTACATTCTGTATTCTATCCCTACATTCTGTATTCCATCCCTACATTCTGTATTCCATCCCTACATTCTGTATTCCATCCCTACATTCTGTATTCCATCCCTACATTCTGTATTCCATCCCTACATTCTGTATTCCATCCCTACATTCTGTATTCTATCCCTACATTCTGTATTCTATCCCTACATTCTGTATTCCATCCCTACATTCTGTATTCCATCCCTACATTCTGTATTCCATTCCTACATTCTGTATTCTATCCCTACATTCTGTATTCTATCCCTACATTCTGTATTCCATCCCTACATTCTGTATTCCATCCCTACATTCTGTATTCTATCCCTACATTCTGTATTCTATCCCTACATTCTGTATTCCATCCCTACATTCTGTATTCCATCCCTACATTCTGTATTCCATTCCTACATTATGTATTCCATCCATACATTCTGCATTCCAGTCCTACATTCTGTATTCCATCCCTACATTCTGTATTCCATCCCTATATTCTGTATTCTATCCCTACATTCTGTATTATATCCCTACATTCTGTATTCTATCCCTACATTCTGTATTCCATCCCTACATTCTGTATTCCATCCCTACATTCTGTATTCCATCCCTACATTCTGTATTCCATCCCTACATTCTGTATTCTATCCCTACATTCTGTATTCCATCCCTACATTCTGTATTCTATCCCTACATTCTGTATTCCATCCCTACATTCTGTATTCTATCCCTACATTCTGTATTCCATCCCTACATTCTGTATTCCATCCCTACATTCCCTATGGGCCCTGGTCAAAAAGTAGTGCACTATATAGGGAACAAAGTGCCATTTGGGCGGTGCATCCTGAGATCTGTCTTAAAAAGTCCTTCAGCCACTATGGTCCTGGCCTGGTGGGACTTCCTCTGGTCTAGGTGTCATGTGTAATATTCTCTATTTCTCTCTCTCTCTCACACACACACACACACACACACACACACACACACACACACACACACACACACACACCCTAACCCTAACCCTAACCCTTCAGAAAAGCAATTTCCTATTATCCCTAAACCCTAACCCTAAACCTAACCCCTAACTCTAACCCTAACCCTCAACCTAACCCCTAACCCTAACCCCTAACCCTAAACCTAACCCCTAACCCTAAACAATAACCCTTAAAATAAACCTTACCCTAACCTATAACCCTAACCCTTACCCTAACCTATAACCCTAACCCTTACCCTAACCTATAACCCTAACCCTTACCCTAACCTATAACCCTAACCCTTACCCTAACCTATAACCCTAACCCTAACATATAACCCTAAACCTTACCCTAAATCTATAACCCTAAACCTTACCCTAACCTATAACCCTAACCCTAACCCTAACCCTAACCCTAATCCTAACCCTATCCCTAACCGCTAACCTTTTTCCCGAAGCCTAATTCTAATCCTAACCCTAATCCAAACCCCTAACCCTAATTCTAATCCTAACCCTAATCCAAACCCCTAACCCTAATTCTAATCCTAACCCTAATCCAAACCCCTAACCCTAATTCTAATCCTAAACCTAATCCAAACCCCTAACCCTAATTCTAATCCTAACCCTAATCCAAACCCCTAAACTTAAAATAGCCTTTGTCCTCATGGGGACTTGGCCCCAGGAGAGAGCATATTTTCCTTGTTACCTTACTTGTGGGGACTTCTGAGGCATTTAGGTCCCCACAAGGATAGGAGAACCAAGCCACCCACATTACTGTGGTGTCAACAGGGAGTTATTGTTTATTGTTGTCACTAGTACCAACAGAGGTGTGATCATTCCCTGTATGTTTTGAGCTGACCGATACCAGTAAAAATAAACTTAAAGTCATTATATATAACAGCTATTACATTCCAATCGTTCTCCTGTAGTTACACCACTACACAAGTTCAACCAATCGTTCTCCTATAGTTACACCACTACACAAGTTCAACCAATCGTTTTCCTGCATGAATAAAAGGCTCCTTGATAACCAGCAATGTAACTGTCCTCAAACGTCATCGCTGATTGGCTGATCAGGGTTTTCGTTGGCGTCAACTGAAAGACACAACTTTCCTGTCTAACCGCTCTTGGTTGTCTGTAAACTCTGAGGGCCAAGCTGAGTACAGCTCACTACTGTTAAACGTTGAGCTCTACGGTGTTCCACTCAGGTGGACCCCACAACGATTTCATTTGGATTCATGTGGACCGACAGATATTAGAAGGACATACCATCGTCAGAACTGTCATCTCCAAGTGCAGCTTCACCTTTTTTTGGAATGGGGGTGGGGGGTTGATTTGGGACTGTATTTGAGTGGATTACTTTCCCTTTGTAAAGTGGAAGCTGTGGAGAGTAAAGTACAGAAGCTGTTACAGAACGAGGAGTGGCAGCGATGTGAGATAATGGCATCCGGATCATCTCTACCAGAGGACAGGTTCTCCTGTCCCATCTGCTGTGACATCTTCAAGGATCCTGTCGTCCTGGCATGTGGCCACAGCTTCTGTGAAGTCTGTCAGCAGGAATACTGGGCAGATAAGAAACCTTGGAAATGTCCAGTTTGTAGGAGAAGATTTCCGTAGCTATGACTCAACCTCCTCGTAACCTGGCGTTGAATGACGCGTGTGAGGCCTTCTTACAGGAGAGAAGGCAGAGAGCTTCCGCTGGGTCTGAGATACAGGACAGGAGTCAGAGAGCTTCATCTGGGTCTGAGATACAGCATGGGAGTCAGAGAGCTTCATCTGGCTCGGAGGTGCTCTGCAGTCAGAGAGCTTCATCTGGGTCTGAGATACAGGACGGCAGTCAGAGAGCTTCATCTGGCTCTGAGGTGCTCTGCAGTCTGCACGGTGAGAAATTCAAACTCTTCTGTCTGAAGGACAAACAGCCCGTCTGCTTGGTGTGTCGAGATTCAAAAGTCCATAAATCTCACGACTGTGTCCCCGTAGACGAGGTTGTCCAGGATCTTAAGGAGGAACTCCACACCGCCCTGAAGCCTTTACAGAAGAACCTAGAGGTCTTTAACAACGTTAAACTAGCCTGTGATAAAACAGCAGAACACATGAAGAGTCAGGTCCAGCACACAGAGAAACAGATTAGGAAAGAGTTTGAGAAGCTTCACCAGTTTCTACGAGATGAAGAGGCAGCCAGAATAGCTGCACTGAGGGAGGAAGAGGAGCAGAAGAGTCAGATGATGAGGAAGAAGATTGACGAGATGAGCAGAAAGATATCATACCTTTCAGACGCAATCAGAACCATAGAGGAGGAGCTGAAAGATGAAGACATCTCATTCCTGCAGAACTTCAGGACCACAAAGGAAATATCCCAGTACACACTGCTGGATCCACAGCTGGTCTCAGGAGTTCTGATAGACAAGGCCAAACACCTGGGCAACCTGCAGTTCAGAGTCTGGGAGAAGATGCTGGGGATCCTCAAATACACTCCTGTGATTCTGGACCCAAACACTGCACATCCCAGTCTCTCTGTGACTGATGATCTGACCAGTGTGAGAAGACCAGGCACGTCCCAGCAGTTCGTTAACAACCCAGAGCGATTTATGAGGTACACAAATGTTCTTGGCTCTGAGGGGTTCAGCTCGGGAATACACAGCTGGGAGCTGGAGGTGGGGACCATCCTGACTGGGTTTTGGGCGTGGCTAAAGAGTCCATTGACAGGAAACGGGAGCGTGATGCGACACCAAAGAATGGAATGTGGTGTATATCGCAGCACGGTGGGAAGTACATAGGAGGAGGAGGTGACATCATCGCTCTGAAGAGGAGACCCCAGAGGATCAGAGTGCAGCTGGACTACAACAGAGGGGAGGTGTACTTCTACGACCCCAAATACATGACACCTATCTACACTCTTAAAGTCAGATCTACTGAGAGACTGTTCCCATACTTTAATATTGGGAATGTGGCTAATGGCAACAACCCTGGTATTCAGATCTGCCAATCGAAAGTGTCTCTGAAAGTGAAGTAATCCCTGTGTGTGTGTGTGTGGGGGGGGTGTAAAACATGTGTCAGTTCAGTGGACATTATCAGGAGGTCATTTTAAATACATTCTTTAAGAATCAATTAATAATACATTCTATAAGAATCAATTAAGAATACATTCTATAAGAATCAATTAAAAATACATTGTTTAAGAATCAATTAAGAATACATTCTATAAGAATCAATTAAAAATACATTCTATAAGAATAAATTAAGAATACATTCTATAAGAATCAATTAAGAATACATTCTATAAGAATAAATTAAGAATACATTCTATAAGAATCAATTAAGAATACATTGTTTAAGAATCAATTAAGAATACATTGTTTAAGAATCAATTAAGAATCAATTGTTTAAGAATCAATAAAGAATACATTGTTTTAAGAATCAATAAAGAATACATTGTTTTAAGAATCAATAAAGAATACATTGTTTTAAGAATCAATAAAGAATACATTATTTAAGAATCAATTAAGAATACATTCTATAAGAATCAATTAAGAATGCATTATATAAGAATCAATTAAGAATACATTATATAAGAATCAATTAAGAATACATTCTATAAGAATCTATTAAGAATACATTGTTTAAGAATCAATTAAGAATCAATTGTTTAAGAATCAATAAAGAATACATTGTTTTAAGAATCAATAAAGAATACATTGTTTTAAGAATCAATAAAGAATACATTATTTAAGAATCAATTAAGAATACATTGTTTAAGAATCAATTAAGAATACATTCTATAAGAATCAATTAAGAATACATTCTATAAGAATCAATTAAGAATACATTCTATAAGAATCAATTAAAAATACATTGTTTAAGAATCAATTAAGAATACATTGTTTAAGAATCAATTAAGAATACATTCTATAAGAATCAATTAAGAATACATTCTATAAGAATCTATTAAGAATACATTCTATAAGAATCTATTAAGAATACATTGTTTAAGAATCAATTAAGAATCAATTGTTTAAGAATCAATAAAGAATACATTATTTAAGAATCAATTAAGAATACATTGTTTAAGAATCAATTAAGAATCAATTGTTTAAGAATCAATAAAGAATACATTATTTAAGAATCAATTAAGAATACATTGTTTAAGAATCAATTAAGAATACATTCTATAAGAATCAATTAAGAATACATTGTTTAAGAATCAATTAAGAATACATTCTATAAGAATCTATTAAGAATACATTGTTTAAGAATCAATTAAGAATCAATTGTTTAAGAATCAATAAAGAATACATTGTTTTAAGAATCAATAAAGAATACATTGTTTTAAGAATCAATAAAGAATACATTATTTAAGAATCAATTAAGAATACATTGTTTTAAGAATCAATAAAGAATACATTATTTAAGAATCAATTAAGAATACATTCTATAAGAATCAATTAAGAATACATTATATAAGAATCAATTAAGAATACATTCTATAAGAATCAATTAAGAATACATTCTATAAGAATCTATTTAGAATACATTGTTTAAGAATCAATTAAGAATACATTGTTTAAGAATCAATTAAAAATACATTCTATAAGAATCAATTATCAAGGGTGAATCATGGTTGTTATTCTTACAAGAGGAGTGTGTTGTATTGGGAAAATCTCACCATAAGGAAAGTTATTTGTTTCAAATGCAATGCATTTTGTTATGTGAAAAACTGTATATTTTTTCTTATTAAAAATAAACTTACTGTAAAACTGTCTAATCTCATGCGGTGACTACTTCCTGATCTGAATAAGAGTTCTGTCAGATCAGGCTGACCTTAGCTGTCAGTAGTGATAGACCCATCAGTAGTGTTGACCTGTCAGTAGTGTTAGACCTGTCAGTAGTGTTAGACCTATCAGTAGTGTTAGACCTGTCAGTAGTGTTGACCTATCAGTAGTGTTGACCTGTCAGTAGTGTTGACCTGTCAGTAGTGTTGACCTGTCAGTAGTGTTGACCTGTCAGTAGTGATAGACCTGTCAGTAGTGTTGACCTGTCAGTAGTGTTGACCTGTCAGTAGTGTTGACCTGTCAGTAGTGTAGACCTGTCAGTAGTGATAAACCTGTCAGTAGTGTTGACCTGTCAGTAGTGTTGACCTGTCAGTAGTGTTGACCTGTCTTGACCTGTCAGTAGTGATGACCCATCAGTAGTGTTGACCTGTCAGTAGTGTTAGACCTGTCAGTAGTGTTAGACCTATCAGTAGTGTTAGACCTGTCAGTAGTGTTGACCTATCAGTAGTGTTGACCTGTCAGTAGTGTTGACCTGTCAGTAGTGTTGACCTGTCAGTAGTGTTGACCTGTCAGTAGTGATAGACCTGTCAGTAGTGTTGACCTGTCAGTAGTGTTGACCTGTCAGTAGTGTAGACCTGTCAGTAGTGATAGACCTGTCAGTAGTGTTGACCTGTCAGTAGTGTTGACCTGTCAGTAGTGTTGACCTGTCTTGACCTGTCAGTAGTGATGACCTGTCAGTAGTGTTGACCTGTCAGTAGTGATAGACCTGTCAGTAGTGTTGACCTGTCAGTAGTGTTGACCTGTCAGTAGTGATAGACCTGTCAGTAGTGTTGACCTATCAGTAGTGTTGACCTGTCAGTAGTGTTGACCTGTCAGTAGTGTTGACCTATCAGTAGTGTTGACCTGTCAGTAGTGTTGACCTGTCTGGACCTGTCAGTAGTGATGACCTGTCAGTAGTGTTGACCTGTTAGTAGTGATAGACCTGTCAGTAGTGTTGACCTGTCAGTAGTGTTGACCTGTCAGTAGTGTTGACCTGTCAGTAGTGTTGACCTGTCAGTAGTGATAGACCTGTCAGTAGTGTTGACCTATCAGCAGTGTTGACCTGTCAGTAGTGTTGACCTGTCAGTAGTGTTGACCTGTCAGTAGTGTTGACCTGTCAGTAGTGATAGACCTGTCAGTAGTGTTGACCTGTCTGGACCTGTCAGTAGTGTTGACCTGTCAGTAGTGTTGACCTGTCAGTAGTGATAGACCTGTCAGTAGTGTTGACCTGTCAGTAGTGTTGACCTGTCAGTAGTGATAGACCTGTCAGTAGTGTTGACCTATCAGTAATGTTGACCTGTCAGTAGTGTTGACCTGTCAGTAGTGTTGACCTGTCAGTAGTGATAGACCTGTCAGTAATGTTGACCTGTCAGTAGTGTTGACCTGTCAGTAGTGGTTGACCTGTCAGTAGTGTTGACCTGTCAGTAGTGTTGACCTGTCAGTAGTGATAGACCTGTCAGTAGTGTTGACCTATCAGTAGTGTTGACCTGTCAGTAGTGATAGACCTGTCAGTAGTGTTGACCTATCAGTAGTGTTGACCTGTCAGTAGTGTTGACCATCTCCCCTCCCTCTGTTTCTCACCCCCCCTCTCTGTCTCTCTCTGTCTCTCTCTCTCTCTCTCTCTCTCTCTCTCTCTCTCTCTCTCTCTCTCTCACTCTCTCTCACTCAGCTCACTCTCCCACTTCTCCCTCTCTCACTCTCACTCTCCCACTTCTCTCTCTCTCTCCCCTCCATCCACCAGGGTGCTGTGATAACCCCAGCTATGGACCTCTCCATGCCCATTCAGCCCTCCAGTATGATGGGTCCTATAACACAGCAGATAAACCACATGTCCTTGGGAAACACAGGAACCGTAAGTCTGACTGTAATCCTGCTTTGTCGTCTATCACCCACCAGGTGTCCTTTGGAGTTATTTTAATAAGCTTGACATCTTGATAAACTCATTTCCTGACGACGGCTCACTGATCTTCGTACTTGGCGACATCAACCTCACAACGTCTGCCTTTGATTATTTTATTTTCAACTCCTTCTTTTTCCTCCATGCATCCTTGCCTCCTTGCCTCCTTGCCTCCATGCTTCCTTGCCTCCATGCTTCCATTCCATCTTTGCCTCCTTGCCTCCTTGCCTCCATGCCTCCATGCCTCCTTGCCTCCATGCTTCCTTGCCTCCATGCCTCCTTGCCTCCATGCCTCCATTCCTCCTTGCCTCTATGCCTCCATGCCTCCCTGCCTCCTTGCCTCCTTGCCTCCTTGCCTCCTTGCCTCCACGCCTCCTTGCCTCCTTGCCTCCACGCCTCCTTGCCTCCATGCCTCCTTGCCTCCATGCCTCCTTGCCTCCACGCCTCCTTGCCTCGCTCTTTCCCAGTCGTCTCCAGCTCACACAGAAATAGGCGTGACCTCATCTTTACTAGAGGCAATGCATTGAGTGTAAGTGACTCTGGATGAGAGCGTCTGCTAAATGACTAATATCCAGGTGTTTTTCCTGCTCTCTAACAGCAGTACATGTGTGCAGCAGCTGCTCCAATGCAAGGAGCCTACATTCCTCAGTACCGTGCAGTGCCTGCCTCCGCCCTCACAGTGGACGTAAGTTAAACTCTTTACCATGCAGATTTAACCCTAACCCATAACCTACGACACCATAACCTACAACACCATAACCCACAACACCCTAACCCACAACACCATAACCCACAACACCATAACCTACAACACCATAACACACAACACCATAACCTACAACACCATAACCTACAACACCCTAACCCACAACACCATAACACCCTAACCCACCACAACACCCTTAACCCACAACACCCTTAACCCACAACAACACCATAACCTACAACACCATAACCCACAACACCATAACCTACAACACCATAACCTACAACACCCTTAACCCTTAACCCACAACACCATAACCTACAACACCCTAACCCACAACACCATAACCTACAACACCATAACCTACAACACCCTTAACCTACAACACCATAACCTACAACACCCTAACCCACCACAACACCCTAACCCACAACACCCTAACCCACAACACCCTAACCCACAACACCCTAACCCACAACACCCTAACCTACCACAACACCATAACCCACAACACCCTAACCCACAACACCCTAACCCACAACACCCTAACCCACCACAACACCCTAACCCACAACACCCTAACCCACAACACCATAACCCACAACACCCTAACCCACAACACCATAACCTACAACACCCTAACCCACAACACCATAACCTACAACACCATAACCTACAACACCCTAACCCACAACACCATAACCTACAACACCATAACCCACAACACCCTAACCCACAACACCATAACACCCTAACCCACCACAACACCATAACCTACAACACCCTAACCCACAACACCATAACCTACAACACCCTAACCCACCACAACACCCTAACCCACAACACCCTAACCCACAACACCATAACACCCTAACCCACCACAACACCATAACCTACAACACCCTAACCCACAACACCATAACACCCTAACCCACCACAACACCATAACCTACAACACCCTAACCTACAACACCCTAACCCACCACAACACCCTAACCCACAACACCATAACCTACAACACCCTAACCCACAACACCATAACCTACAACACCCTAACCTACAACACCCTAACCCACCACAACACCCTAACCCACAACACCATAACCTACAACACCCTAACCCACAACACCATAACCTACAACACCCTAACCCACAACACCCTAACCCACAACACCATAACCTACAACACGATAACCTACAACACCATAACCTACAACACCATAACCTACAACACCCTAACCCACAACACCCTAACCCACAACACCCTAACCTACAACACCATAACCTACAACACCATAACCTACAACACCATAACCTACAACACCCTAACCCACCACAACACCCTAACCCACAACACCATAACCCACAACACCCTAACCTACAACACCCTAACCCACCACAACACCCTAACCCACAACACCATAACCCACAACACCCTAACCTACAATACCATAACCTACAACACCCTAACCTACAACACCCTAACCCACCACAACACCCTAACCTACAACACCATAACCCACAACACCCATAACCCACAACACCCTTAACCTACAACACCCTAACACACAACACCCTAACTGACAACACCATAACCCACCACAACACCCTAACCTACAACACCATAACCTACAACACCCTAACCTACAACACCATAACCCACAACACCCTTAACCTACAACACCATAACCTACAACACCCTAACCTACAACACCATATCCTACAACACCATAACACACAACACCCCAACTGACAACACCCTAACCTACAACACCATAACCTACAACACCATAACCCACAACACCCTTAACCTACAACACCCTAACCTACAACACCATAACCCACAACACCATAACCTACAACACCCTAACCCACAACACCCTAACCCACAACACCCTAACCTACAACACCATAACCTACAACACCATAACCTACAACACCATAACCTACAACACCCTAACCCACCACAACACCCTAACCTACAATACCATAACACACAACACCCTAACCCACAACACCATAACCCACAACACCCTAACCTACAACACCCTAACCCACCACAACACCCTAACCCACAACACCATAACCCACAACACCCTAACCTACAATACCATAACCTACAACACCCTAACCTACAACACCCTAACCCACCACAACACCCTAACCTACAACACCATAACCCACAACACCCATAACCCACAACACCCTTAACCTACAACACCCTAACACACAACACCCTAACTGACAACATCATAACCCACCACAACACCCTAACCTACAACACCATAACCTACAACACCCTAACCTACAACACCATAACCCACAACACCCTTAACCTACAACACCATAACCTACAACACCCTAACCTACAACACCATATCCTACAACACCATAACACACAACACCCCAACTGACAACACCCTAACCTACAACACCATAACCTACAACACCATAACCCACAACACCCTTAACCTACAACACCCTAACCTACAACACCATAACCCACAACACCCTTAACCTACAACACCATAACCCACCACAACACCCACCATGCAGCAGTAACACTCTCAACATACGTTCCCAAAGTAAAGCCTTAATCCAATGGAGGTATACATCAGCTGTACTCACAGCCCATGTACCATGCAGTACTTCCTGTAAACCCACGACATCCACACTTAACTAAGGGCCTGAAATCTCTTTAAGATCCAACTAGGTCTCACAGCCTCACGTCAGAATTGGACGTTTATCCCATTCCGCAAAACGTCAAATTTCAATGTTGTTCCAAACGTGACATTTTGCAGTGTTTACAGGTTTTAAGTTTCAGAGGCATTAACTCCAATTAAGGTTTGTGATTGGCTTAAAAAAATGTAAAACATCTCAAAAAACACGTCTTCTTTTGCTGGGTACAAACATGCATTCGCCCATTTGCCATCCCTGTCCACAATGCCCTGGTACAACCAAAAAGCCTACTTGAAGGTAGCAGCGTTCACTGTTGTCCCTAGTGTCCGGTTTCCAAGTTATCTCCCGACGCCCTCAGACATGGACGGACGTGGAATACTGACTTGGAAAACTGACTTGTATGACTTGTGACCTGACTGACTTGGAATACTGACTTGTATGACTTGTGACCTGACTGACTTGGAATACTGACTTGTGACCTGACTGACTTGGAATACTGACTTGTATGACTTGTGACCTGACTGACTTGGAATACTGACTTGTGACCTGACTGACTTGGAATACTGACTTGTGACCTGACTGACTTGGAATACTGACTTGTATGACTTGTGACCTGACTGACTTGGAATACTGACTTGTATGACTTGTGACCTGACTGACTTGGAATACTGACTTGTGACCTGACTGACTTGGAATACTGACTTGTATGACTTGTGACCTGACTGTGAGATCTCAGTTTGTAAATGTAAGTGTTTTTTGGGGGGTAATGTACTGTATATTCCGTTTGGGATCATTGGATGATTAACAACAACAACAAAACGTTTTGAACGTGAATCTCAAATCTCAAGAATCAACCCTAAAAAGATAACTGTGACCTCATTTCCTGTGTCTCTCTTCCTGACTCATGATAACTGTGACCTCATTTCCTGTGTCTCTCTTCCTGACTCATGATAACTGTGACCTCATTTCCTGTGTCTCTCTTCCTGACTCATGATAACTGTGACCTCATTTCCTGTGTCTCTCTTCCTGACTCATGATAACTGTGACCTCATTTCCTGTGTCTTTTCCTGGTTCTTCCTTCTCTTATCAGGCAGTGGTGACAGAGGACTCGCCCCAGACTGTACCCCCCTCCTCACAGGACCCTAATGGACAGCCACCCCTGGACAGCGACTCAGCTGCCTACTCCTACCAACAGACTAAGTAAACACACACACACACACACACACACACACACCTGCCTACATACTCAGAAGTGAGAACCTCAATATAAAATATCTTTAAAGTTCGGATGTGCTACAGCCAAGCCACCGACTGTGATCTCTGATCAGATCGTCTGCCGACTCAAATGAATCGTAAATTAAATACGATATATGCTCTATCTGCTGCATGCCTACTACTCTGTATCGAAGTGTATAGTGTATATTGATGTGTATAGTGTATATTGATGTGTATAGTTTAAGTGATGTGTATTGATGTGTATAGGGTATATTGATGTGTATAGTGTATATTGATGTGTATAGGGTATATTGATGTGTATAGTGTATATTGATGTGTATAGTGTATATTGATGTGTATAGGGTGTATTGATGTGTATAGTGTATATTGATGTGTATATTGATGTGTATAGTGTATATTGATGTGTATATTGATGTGTATAGTGTATATTGATGTGTATATTGTGGTGTATAGTGTATATTGATGTGTATATTGTGGTGTATAGTGTATATTGATGTGTATAGTGTATATTGATGTGTATAGTGTATATTGATGTCTATATTGATGTGTATAGTGTATATTGATGTGTATAGTGTATATTGATGTGTATATTGATGTGTATAGTGTATATTGATGTGTATATTGATGTGTATAGTGTATATTGATGTGTATAGTGTATATTGATGTGTATATTGATGTGTATATTGATGTGTATAGTGTATATTGATGTGTATAGTGTATATTGATGTGTATATTGATGTGTATAGTGTATATTGATGTGTATAGTGTATATTGATGTGTATAGTGTATATTGATGTGTATAGTGTATATTGATGTGTATATTGATGTGTATAGTGTATATTGATGTGTATAGTGTATATTGATGTGTATATTGATGTGTATATTGATGTGTATAGTGTATATTGATGTGTATAGTGTATATTGATGTGTATATTGATGTGTATAGTGTATATTGATGTGTATAGTGTATATAGTGTATATTGATGTGTATAGTGTATATTGATGTGTATAGTGTATATTGATGTGTATAGTGTATATTGATGTGTATATTGATGTGTATAGTGTATATTGATGTGTATAGTGTATATTGATGTGTATAGTGTATATTGATGTGTATATTGATGTGTATAGTGTATATTGATGTGTATAGTGTATATTGATGTGTATATTGATGTGTATATTGATGTGTATATTGATGTGTATAGTGTATATTGATGTGTATATTGATGTGTATAGTGATGTGTATAGTGTATATTGATGTGTATATTGATGTGTATAGTGATGTGTATATTGATGTGTATATTGATGTGTATAGTGTATATTGATGTGTATATTGATGTGTATATTGATGTGTATAGTGTATATTGATGTGTATAGTGTATATTGATGTGTATAGTGTATATTGATGTGTATATTGATGTGTATAGTGTATATTGATGTGTATAGTGTATATTGATGTGTATATTGATGTGTATATTGATGTGTATATTGATGTGTATAGTGTATATTGATGTGTATATTGATGTGTATAGTGATGTGTATATTGATGTGTATATTGATGTGTATAGTGTATATTGATGTGTATATTGATGTGTATATTGATGTGTATAGTGTATATTGATGTGTATATTGATGTGTATAGTGATGTGTATATTGATGTGTATATTGTATATTGATGTGTATAGTGTATATTGATGTGTATATTGATGTGTATAGTGATGTGTATATTGATGTGTATATTGATGTGTATAGTGTATATTGATGTGTATATTGATGTGTATATTGATGTGTATAGTGTATATTGATGTGTATAGTGTATATTGATGTGTATATTGATGTGTATATTGATGTGTATATTGATGTGTATAGTGTATATTGATGTGTATATTGATGTGTATAGTGTATATTGATGTGTATATTGATGTGTATATTGATGTGTATAGTGTATATTGATGTGTATAGTGTATATTGATGTGTATATTGATGTGTATAGTGATGTGTATATTGATGTGTATATTGATGTGTATAGTGTATATTGATGTGTATATTGATGTGTATATTGATGTGTATAGTGTATATTGATGTGTATAGTGTATATTGATGTGTATATTGATGTGTATATTGATGTGTATATTGATGTGTATAGTGTATATTGATGTGTATATTGATGTGTATAGTGTATATTGATGTGTATATTGATGTGTATATTGATGTGTATAGTGTATATTGATGTGTATAGTGTATATTGATGTGTATAGTGTATATTGATGTGTATATTGATGTGTATAGTGTATATTGATGTGTATATTGATGTGTATATTGATGTGTATAGTGTATATTGATGTGTATAGTGTATATTGATGTGTATATTGATGTGTATAGTGTATATTGATGTGTATATTGATGTGTATATTGATGTGTATAGGGTGTATATTGATGTGTATAGTGTATATCGATGTCTATATTGATGTGTATAGTGTATATTGATGTGTATATTGATGTCTATATTGATGTGTATAGTGTATATTGATGTGTATATTGATGTGTATATTGATGTGTATAGTGTATATTGATGTGTATAGTGTATATTGATGTGTATATTGATGTGTATAGTGTATATTGATGTGTATAGGGTATATTGATGTGTATAGTGTATATTGATGTGTATATTGATGTGTATAGTGTATATCGATGTCTATATTGATGTGTATAGTGTATATTGATGTGTATATTGAGGTGTATAGTGTATATTGATGTGTATAGGGTATATTGATGTGTATAGTGTATATTGATGTGTATATTGATGTGTATAGTGTATATTGATGTGTATAGTGTATATCGATGTCTATATTGATGTGTATAGTGTATATTGATGTCTATATTGATGTATATAGTGTATATTGATGTGTATAGTGTGTATTGAGGTGTATAGTGTGTATTGAGGTGTATAGTATATAGTGATGTGTATAGTGTATATTGATGTGTACAGTGTATATTGATGTGTATATTGATGTGTATAGTATATAGTGAAGTGTATAGTGTATATTGATGTGTATAGTGTATATTGATGTGTATAGTGTATATTGATGTGTATAGTGTATATCGATGTTTATATTGATGTGTATAGTGATGTCTATATTGATGTGTATATTGATGTGTATATTGATGTGTACAGTGTATATTGATGTGTATATTGATGTGTATAGTATATAGTGAAGTGTATAGTGTATAGTGATGTCTATATTGATGTGTATAGTGTATATTGATGTGTATAGTGTTTATTGATGTGTATAGTGTATATTGATGTCTATA
Organism: Oncorhynchus nerka; assembly: GCF_034236695.1. NCBI lineage: Eukaryota > Metazoa > Chordata > Actinopteri > Salmoniformes > Salmonidae > Oncorhynchus > Oncorhynchus nerka. The sequence continues at coordinate 127,094 of NW_027040420.1, forward strand.
TTGATGTCTATATTGAGGTGTATAGTGTATGTTGATGTGTATATTGATGTCTATATTGATGTCTATATTGATGTGTATAGTGTATATTGATGTGTATATTGATGTGTATAGTGTATATTGATGTGTATATTGATGTGTATATTGTATATTGATGTGTATAGTGTATATTGATGTGTATATTGTATATTGATGTGTATATTGATGTGTATATTGTATATTGATGTGTATAGTGTATGTTGATGTGTATATTGATGTGTATAGTGTATATTGATGTGTATAGTGTATATTGATGTGTATAGTGTATATTGATGTGTATATTGATGTGTATAGTGTATATTGATGTGTATATTGATGTGTATAGTGTATATTGATGTGTATATTGATGTGTATAGTGTATATTGATGTGTATAGTGTATATTGATGTGTATAGTGTATATTGATGTGTATAGTGTATATTGATGTGTATAGTGTATATTGATGTGTATATTGATGTGTATAGTGTATATTGATGTGTATAGTGTATATTGATGTGTATAGTGTATATTGATGTGTATATTGATGTGTATAGTGTATATTGATGTGTATAGTGTATATTGATGTGTATAGTGTATATTGATGTGTATATTGTATATTGATGTGTATAGTGTATATTGATGTGTATATTGATGTGTATAGTGTATATTGATGTGTATAGTGTATATTGATGTGTATAGTGTATATTGATGTGTATAGTGTATATTGATGTGTATAGTGTATATTGATGTGTATAGTGTATATTGATGTGTATAGTGTATATTGATGTGTATAGTGTATATTGATGTGTATATTGATGTGTATAGTGTATATTGATGTGTATAGTGTATATTGATGTGTATAGTGTATATTGATGTGTATAGTGTATATTGATGTGTATAGTGTATATTGATGTGTATAGTGTATATTGATGTGTATAGTGTATATTGATGTGTATATTGATGTGTATATGGTATATTGATGTGTATAGTGTATATTGATGTGTATAGTGTATATTGATGTGTATATTGATGTGTATAGTGTATATTGAGGTGTATATTGATGTGTATAGTGTATATTGATGTGTATAGTGTATATTGATGTGTATATTGATGTGTATATTGAGGTGTATATTGATGTGTATAGTGTATATTGATGTGTATAGTGTATATTGATGTGTATATTGATGTGTATAGTGTATATTGATGTGTATATTGAGGTGTATATTGATGTGTATATTGAGGTGTATATTGATGTGTATAGTGTATATTGATGTGTATATTGATGTGTATAGTGTATATTGATGTGTATAGTGTATATTGATGTGTATATTGATGTGTATATTGAGGTGTATATTGATGTGTATATTGAGGTGTATATTGATGTGTATATTGATGTGTATAGTGTATATTGATGTGTATAGTGTATATTGATGTGTATATTGATGTGTATAGTGTATATTGATGTGTATATTGATGTGTATAGTGTATATTGATGTGTATAGTGTATATTGATGTGTATATTGATGTGTATAGTGTATATTGAGGTGTATATTGATGTGTATAGTGTATATTGATGTGTATATTGATGTGTATAGTGTATATTGAGGTGTATATTGATGTGTATATTGAGGTGTATATTGATGTGTATATTGAGGTGTATATTGATGTGTATAGTGTATATTGATGTGTATATTGATGTGTATAGTGTATATTGATGTGTATAGTGTATATTGATGTGTATAGTGTATATTGATGTCTATATTGATGTGTATAGTGTATATTGATGTGTATAGTGTATATTGATGTGTATATTGATGTGTATAGTGTATATTGATGTGTATATTGATGTGTATAGTGTATATTGATGTGTATAGTGTATATTGATGTGTATATTGATGTGTATAGTGTATATTGATGTGTATATGGTATATTGATGTCTATATTGATGTGTATAGTGTATATTGATGTGTATAGTGTATATTGATGTGTATAGTGTATATTGATGTGTATATGGTATATTGATGTGTATATTGATGTGTATAGTGTATATTGATGTGTATATTGATGTGTATATTGATGTGTATATTGTATATTGATGTGTATATTGATGTGTATATTGATGTGTATATTGATGTGTATATGGTATATTGATGTCTATATTGATGTGTATAGTGTATATTGATGTGTATATTGATGTGTATATTGATGTGTATATTGTATATTGATGTGTATATTGATGTGTATAGTGTATATTGATGTGTATATTGATGTGTATATTGATGTGTATATTGATGTGTATATTGATGTGTATAGTGTATATTGATGTGTATATTGATGTGTATATTGATGTGTATATTGATGTGTATATTGATGTGTATAGTGTATATTGATGTGTATAGTGTATATTGATGTGTATATTGATGTGTATAGTGTATATTGATGTCTATATTGATGTGTATAGTGTATATTGATGTGTATAGTGTATATTGATGTGTATAGTGTATATTGATGTCTATATTGAAGTGTATAGTGTATATTGATGTGTATAGTGTATATTGATGTGCATTCATTCCTCATCTGTAAAAGAGACCTAGGTCTCAGGATTACAAATATTTTCTTTCTCTTTCTCAGATAACAGGAGGATGCCGAGCGATGTGTTTCCGGTAACTGCATTGCCTTGAGACAGCGGCTGCATTGAAGCACTGAAGGGATGGAGGGAGGAAAAATACTGGAGGAAAAATACTGGATGACAAAAAGGAGGACAAAGAGAGATTGTTTTATCTTTGCACAGGCATCAAAAAAAGACTTTGTTTTATCTGTCCAGAGAGAGAGAGAGAGAGAGAGAGAGAGATGAGAGAGAGACAGAGAGAGAGAAAGAGAGAGAGATGAGAGAGAGACAGAGAGAAGAGAGAGAGAGAGAGAGAAGAGAGAGAGAGAGAGAGAGGTTGTGATTGTGATGCAGATGCAGATGCAGATAAAGTCTCAGAAGATGGAGAGGTGCAATATGGGACATTGAGTTTATTGAGCGGGCCAGCATGAAACTGGAGTCATCCTTCGAAAAATAACAAAGTGAAAAAAATATTTTTAAAAATTTAAAAATTTAAAAAAGGAACTTAAAAAGGAACAAACGGACAGAAATCCATGTGAATGTGCAGTTTGGTTTTCAGATCATGACAGTTTTTTTAATAGGACGCAAAGTTTTAAAGAAAGGTTTTAGAGAAAAAACAAACAAATTAAACGGGTTGTCTTCCTTTGATATTAAGCTACTATATTTTTTTTTATTATTTTCATGATTTAAAATGTAGTTTTCTAGAGAGAGAAAAAAAAAAAGTTAAATCTTTTTTTTGCCTTAATTTCTCAGACGTTGGAAACTCGTCGGTCATTTTGTCTAAAATTGTTTAATTAAAACATCTGTAAAAAATAAAAAAAATAAAAATAAAAAAGAGGGTTATAAAATGCTTCAGATGGTTCATGATAAACCGAGACTAAATCTATAGAGGTCAGATGCACAGGTTATAAAGAGAACTGTAATGAAGAAGATTTTATATGATGTGGTTTGTAGTCATTTGTGTTTGTTTTTTTTTGGGGGGGGGGGGGGGATCTCCATGGTGATAGTAGGTGGGCGGGGGCAAGAAAAATTATATATAACCGCTGTATTGTGGGAAATGCAGTTTATCGATGAAAAAATGTTTTGGGTTACTTAACAATGGCATTAGTGGGTTTTTACTTGCAATATTTTGTTTTTACAAAGTTCAACATTTTTTTTGTTTTTGTTGCCTGCTTTTGCTTGTCTCATCGCAAAACAAGAAATGAAAACAAAAAACAACCAAATAAGTCGACGTCCAGTGAAAACATAAATATATTGATAAAAATGATCTGTGTACAAAGGGACATGTGTTGAAAAATGAAGCAATAGTTAAAAAAAAAAATTTGGTGACAATTTTCTCTAGTCTTTTTTTTTTATAGCTGTGTATCAAATGCAGCCAACAAACAGAAGTTTTTTATACCACAGAAGAACAAACAGGGAGATACAGTGGAGTAGACTGAGAGATTTGTAAAAAAAAAACATATTTTAACTTTTCCGTTTGGCTTTCTTGCTTTTGTTGTATGATGCTCTGTACATTAGATGGTTCGTGGGTTGGACCTGTGGGCTTAAGGACTCTTCCCATTGGCTCTGTTGGGGTTGAGGTGTTCATAGGGTTCTACCATTGGTGCAGTCACGTGTCACTCATACCTTCAGCAAGAAGGTGTGTAAAACAGGTCAGAGAACTGTGCCACAGATAAAAAGCTTAGTTGTAATCGTAACCCTTCTACAAGGGGGAGCTCCAATATAATCTGAGAGAAATCTGACACAGAGAAACAGAGAAAACCCTTCAGTTTCAGTGTCTGATATAGTGATGGTGGTTTATCCAATGTAAAACCACACAGTCTCTCTTCATTTACCACTGAACGGACAGCCACTGTTATAACAGACACAAACCAGGAAGTACATGTTACAGGAAGTAAAACTCATCTGCTGAGCCCCGTTACTGAAGGGATAGAATACTACTGTCTGCAAAGACATCATGCTAGTTTCTGGTTGCTTATCTGATCAACTTTAGCTATCTTGTCTGAGACAAAGACATCATGCTAGTTTCTGGTTGCTTATCTGATCAACTTTAGCTATCTTGTCTAAGACAAAGACATCATGCTAGTTTCTGGTTGCTTATCTGATCATCTTTAGCTATCTTGTCTGAGACAAAGACATCATGCTAGTTTCTGGTAGCTTATCTGAACATCTTTAGCTATCTTGTCTGAGACAAAGACATCATGCTAGTTTCTGGTTGCTTATCTGATCAACTTTAGCTATCTTGTCTGAGACAAAGACATCATGCTAGTTTCTGGTTGCTTATCTGATCATCTTTAGCTATCTTGTCTGAGACAAAGACATCATGCTAGTTTCTGGTTGCTTATCTGATCATCTTTAGCTATCTTGTCTGAGACAAAGACATCATGCTAGTTTCTGGTTGCTTATCTGATCATCTTTAGCTATCTTGTCTGAGACAAAGACATCATGCTAGTTTCTGGTAGCTTATCTGAACATCTTTAGCTATCTTGTCTAAGACAAAGACATCATGCTAGTTTCTGGTAGCTTATCTGATCATCTTTAGCTATCTTGTCTGAGACAAAGACATCATGCTAGTTTCTGGTAGCTTATCTGATCATCTTTAGCTATCTTGTCTGAGACAAAGACATCATGCTAGTTTCTGGTTGCTTATCTGATCATCTTTAGCTATCTTGTCTGAGACAAAGACATCATGCTAGTTTCTGGTTGCTTATCTGATCATCTTTAGCTATCTTGTCTGAGACAAAGACATCATGCTAGTTTCTGGTAGCTTATCTGATCATCTTTAGCTATCTTGTCTTAGACAAAGACATCATGCTAGTTTCTGGTTGCTTATCTGATCATCTTTAGCTATCTTGTCTTAGACAAAGACATCATGCTAGTTTCTGGTTGCTTATCTGATCATCTTTAGCTATCTTGTCTTAGACAAAGACATCATGCTAGTTTCTGGTTGCTTATCTGATCATCTTTAGCTATCTTGTCTTAGACAAAGACATCATGCTAGTTTCTGGTTGCTTATCTGATCATCTTTAGCTATCTTGTCTGAGACAAAGACATCATGCTAGTTTCTGGTAGCTTATCTGATCATCTTTAGCTATCTTGTCTGAGACAAAGACATCATGCTAGTTTCTGGTTGCTTATCTGATCATCTTTAGCTATCTTGTCTGAGACAAAGACATCATGCTAGTTTCTGGTTGCTTATCTGATCATCTTTAGCTATCTTGTCTTAGACAAAGACACCATGCTAGTTTCTGGTTGCTTATCTGATCATCTTTAGCTATCTTGTCTTAGACAAAGACATCATGCTAGTTTCTGGTTGCTTATCTGATCATCTTTAGCTATCTTGTCTTAGACAAAGACATCATGCTAGTTTCTGGTTGCTTATCTGATCATCTTTAGCTATCTTGTCTTAGACAAAGACATCATGCTAGTTTCTGGTTGCTTATCTGATCATCTTTAGCTATCTTGTCTGAGACAAAGACATCATGCTAGTTTCTGGTAGCTTATCTGATCATCTTTAGCTATCTTGTCTTAGACAAAGACATCATGCTAGTTTCTGGTAGCTTATCTGATCATCTTTAGCTATCTTGTCTTAGACAAAGACATCATGCTAGTTTCTGGTAGCTTATCTGATCATCTTTAGCTATCTTGTCTTAGACAAAGACATCATGCTAGTTTCTGGTAGCTTATCTGATCATCTTTAGCTATCTTGTCTTAGACAAAGACATCATGCTAGTTTCTGGTAGCTTATCTGATCATCTTTAGCTATCTTGTCTGAGACAAAGACATCATGCTAGTTTCTGGTTGCTTATCTGATCATCTTTAGCTATCTTGTCTTAGACAAAGACACCATGCTAGTTTCTGGTTGCTTATCTGATCATCTTTAGCTATCTTGTCTTAGACAAAGACATCATGCTAGTTTCTGGTTGCTTATCTGATCATCTTTAGCTATCTTGTCTTAGACAAAGACATCATGCTAGTTTCTGGTTGCTTATCTGATCATCTTTAGCTATCTTGTCTTAGACAAAGACATCATGCTAGTTTCTGGTTGCTTATCTGATCATCTTTAGCTATCTTGTCTGAGACAAAGACATCATGCTAGTTTCTGGTAGCTTATCTGATCATCTTTAGCTATCTTGTCTTAGACAAAGACATCATGCTAGTTTCTGGTAGCTTATCTGATCATCTTTAGCTATCTTGTCTTAGACAAAGACATCATGCTAGTTTCTGGTAGCTTATCTGATCATCTTTAGCTATCTTGTCTTAGACAAAGACATCATGCTAGTTTCTGGTAGCTTATCTGATCATCTTTAGCTATCTTGTCTTAGACAACGACATCATGCTAGTTTCTGGTAGCTTATCTGATCATCTTTAGCTATCTTGTCTGAGACAAAGACATCATGCTAGTTTCTGGTTGCTTATCTGATCATCTTTAGCTATCTTGTCTTAGACAAAGACATCATGCTAGTTTCTGGTAGCTTATCTGATCATCTTTAGCTATCTTGTCTGAGACAAAGACATCATGCTAGTTTCTGGTTGCTTATCTGATCATCTTTAGCTATCTTGTCTTAGACAAAGACATCATGCTAGTTTCTGGTAGCTTATCTGATCATCTTTAGCTATCTTGTCTTAGACAAAGACATCATGCTAGTTTCTGGTAGCTTATCTGATCATCTTTAGCTATCTTGTCTTAGACAAAGACATCATGCTAGTTTCTGGTTGCTTATCTGATCAACTTTAGCTATCTTGTCTGAGACAAAGACATCATGCTAGTTTCTGGTTGCTTATCTGATCATCTTTAGCTATCTTGTCTTAGACAAAGACATCATGCTAGTTTCTGGTAGCTTATCTGATCATCTTTAGCTATCTTGTCTTAGACAAAGACACCATGCTAGTTTCTGGTAGCTTATCTGATCATCTTTAGCTATCTTGTCTTAGACAAAGACATCATGCTAGTTTCTGGTAGCTTATCTGATCATCTTTAGCTATCTTGTCTTAGACAAAGACATCATGCTAGTTTCTGGTTGCTTATCTGATCATCTTTAGCTATCTTGTCTGAGACAAAGACACCATGCTAGTTTCTGGTTGCTTATCTGATCATCTTTAGCTATCTTGTCTTAGACAAAGACATCATGCTAGTTTCTGGTTGCTTATCTGATCATCTTTAGCTATCTTGTCTTAGACAAAGACATCATGCTAGTTTCTGGTTGCTTATCTGATCATCTTTAGCTATCTTGTCTTAGACAAAGACACCATGCTAGTTTCTGGTTGCTTATCTGATCATCTTTAGCTATCTTGTCTGAGACAAAGACACCATGCTAGTTTCTTGTCTTAGACAAAGACATCATGCTAGTTTCTAGTTTCTTGTCTGAGACAAAGACATCATGCTAGTTTCTAGTTTCTTGTCTGAGACAAAGACATCATGCTAGTTTCTAGTTTCTTGTCTGAGACAAAGACATCATGCTAGTTTCTAGTTTCTTGTCTGAGACAAAGACATCATGCTAGTTTCTAGTTTCTTGTCTGAGACAAAGACATCATGCTAGTTTCTAGTTTCTTGTCTGAGACAAAGACATCATGCTAGTTTCTAGTTTCTTGTCTGAGACAAAGACATCATGCTAGTTTCTGGTAGCTTATCTGATCATCTTTAGCTATCTTGTCTTAGACAAAGACATCATGCTAGTTTCTGGTAGCTTATCTGATCATCTTTAGCTATCTTGTCTGAGACAAAGACATCATGCTAGTTTCTGGTTGCTTATCTGATCATCTTTAGCTATCTTGTCTTAGACAAAGACACCATGCTAGTTTCTGGTTGCTTATCTGATCATCTTTAGCTATCTTGTCTTAGACAAAGACATCATGCTAGTTTCTGGTAGCTTATCTGATCATCTTTAGCTATCTTGTCTTAGACAAAGACATCATGCTAGTTTCTGGTAGCTTATCTGATCATCTTTAGCTATCTTGTCTTAGACAAAGACATCATGCTAGTTTCTGGTAGCTTATCTGATCATCTTTAGCTATCTTGTCTTAGACAAAGACATCATGCTAGTTTCTGGTAGCTTATCTGATCATCTTTAGCTATCTTGTCTGAGACAAAGACATCATGCTAGTTTCTGGTTGCTTATCTGATCATCTTTAGCTATCTTGTCTTAGACAAAGACACCATGCTAGTTTCTGGTTGCTTATCTGATCATCTTTAGCTATCTTGTCTTAGACAAAGACATCATGCTAGTTTCTGGTTGCTTATCTGATCATCTTTAGCTATCTTGTCTTAGACAAAGACATCATGCTAGTTTCTGGTTGCTTATCTGATCATCTTTAGCTATCTTGTCTTAGACAAAGACATCATGCTAGTTTCTGGTTGCTTATCTGATCATCTTTAGCTATCTTGTCTGAGACAAAGACATCATGCTAGTTTCTGGTAGCTTATCTGATCATCTTTAGCTATCTTGTCTTAGACAAAGACATCATGCTAGTTTCTGGTAGCTTATCTGATCATCTTTAGCTATCTTGTCTTAGACAAAGACATCATGCTAGTTTCTGGTAGCTTATCTGATCATCTTTAGCTATCTTGTCTTAGACAAAGACATCATGCTAGTTTCTGGTAGCTTATCTGATCATCTTTAGCTATCTTGTCTTAGACAACGACATCATGCTAGTTTCTGGTAGCTTATCTGATCATCTTTAGCTATCTTGTCTGAGACAAAGACATCATGCTAGTTTCTGGTTGCTTATCTGATCATCTTTAGCTATCTTGTCTTAGACAAAGACATCATGCTAGTTTCTGGTAGCTTATCTGATCATCTTTAGCTATCTTGTCTGAGACAAAGACATCATGCTAGTTTCTGGTTGCTTATCTGATCATCTTTAGCTATCTTGTCTTAGACAAAGACATCATGCTAGTTTCTGGTAGCTTATCTGATCATCTTTAGCTATCTTGTCTTAGACAAAGACATCATGCTAGTTTCTGGTAGCTTATCTGATCATCTTTAGCTATCTTGTCTTAGACAAAGACATCATGCTAGTTTCTGGTTGCTTATCTGATCAACTTTAGCTATCTTGTCTGAGACAAAGACATCATGCTAGTTTCTGGTTGCTTATCTGATCATCTTTAGCTATCTTGTCTTAGACAAAGACATCATGCTAGTTTCTGGTAGCTTATCTGATCATCTTTAGCTATCTTGTCTTAGACAAAGACACCATGCTAGTTTCTGGTAGCTTATCTGATCATCTTTAGCTATCTTGTCTTAGACAAAGACATCATGCTAGTTTCTGGTAGCTTATCTGATCATCTTTAGCTATCTTGTCTTAGACAAAGACATCATGCTAGTTTCTGGTTGCTTATCTGATCATCTTTAGCTATCTTGTCTGAGACAAAGACACCATGCTAGTTTCTGGTTGCTTATCTGATCATCTTTAGCTATCTTGTCTTAGACAAAGACATCATGCTAGTTTCTGGTTGCTTATCTGATCATCTTTAGCTATCTTGTCTTAGACAAAGACATCATGCTAGTTTCTGGTTGCTTATCTGATCATCTTTAGCTATCTTGTCTTAGACAAAGACACCATGCTAGTTTCTGGTTGCTTATCTGATCATCTTTAGCTATCTTGTCTGAGACAAAGACACCATGCTAGTTTCTTGTCTTAGACAAAGACATCATGCTAGTTTCTAGTTTCTTGTCTGAGACAAAGACATCATGCTAGTTTCTAGTTTCTTGTCTGAGACAAAGACATCATGCTAGTTTCTAGTTTCTTGTCTGAGACAAAGACATCATGCTAGTTTCTAGTTTCTTGTCTGAGACAAAGACATCATGCTAGTTTCTAGTTTCTTGTCTGAGACAAAGACATCATGCTAGTTTCTAGTTTCTTGTCTGAGACAAAGACATCATGCTAGTTTCTAGTTTCTTGTCTGAGACAAAGACATCATGCTAGTTTCTGGTAGCTTATCTGATCATCTTTAGCTATCTTGTCTTAGACAAAGACATCATGCTAGTTTCTGGTAGCTTATCTGATCATCTTTAGCTATCTTGTCTGAGACAAAGACATCATGCTAGTTTCTGGTTGCTTATCTGATCATCTTTAGCTATCTTGTCTTAGACAAAGACACCATGCTAGTTTCTGGTTGCTTATCTGATCATCTTTAGCTATCTTGTCTTAGACAAAGACATCATGCTAGTTTCTGGTTGCTTATCTGATCATCTTTAGCTATCTTGTCTTAGACAAAGACATCATGCTAGTTTCTGGTTGCTTATCTGATCATCTTTAGCTATCTTGTCTTAGACAAAGACATCATGCTAGTTTCTGGTTGCTTATCTGATCATCTTTAGCTATCTTGTCTGAGACAAAGACATCATGCTAGTTTCTGGTAGCTTATCTGATCATCTTTAGCTATCTTGTCTTAGACAAAGACATCATGCTAGTTTCTGGTAGCTTATCTGATCATCTTTAGCTATCTTGTCTTAGACAAAGACATCATGCTAGTTTCTGGTAGCTTATCTGATCATCTTTAGCTATCTTGTCTTAGACAAAGACATCATGCTAGTTTCTGGTAGCTTATCTGATCATCTTTAGCTATCTTGTCTTAGACAAAGACATCATGCTAGTTTCTGGTAGCTTATCTGATCATCTTTAGCTATCTTGTCTGAGACAAAGACATCATGCTAGTTTCTGGTTGCTTATCTGATCATCTTTAGCTATCTTGTCTTAGACAAAGACATCATGCTAGTTTCTGGTAGCTTATCTGATCATCTTTAGCTATCTTGTCTGAGACAAAGACATCATGCTAGTTTCTGGTTGCTTATCTGATCATCTTTAGCTATCTTGTCTTAGACAAAGACATCATGCTAGTTTCTGGTAGCTTATCTGATCATCTTTAGCTATCTTGTCTTAGACAAAGACATCATGCTAGTTTCTGGTAGCTTATCTGATCATCTTTAGCTATCTTGTCTTAGACAAAGACATCATGCTAGTTTCTGGTTGCTTATCTGATCATCTTTAGCTATCTTGTCTGAGACAAAGACACCATGCTAGTTTCTGGTTGCTTATCTGATCATCTTTAGCTATCTTGTCTTAGACAAAGACATCATGCTAGTTTCTGGTTGCTTATCTGATCATCTTTAGCTATCTTGTCTTAGACAAAGACATCATGCTAGTTTCTGGTTGCTTATCTGATCATCTTTAGCTATCTTGTCTTAGACAAAGACACCATGCTAGTTTCTGGTTGCTTATCTGATCATCTTTAGCTATCTTGTCTGAGACAAAGACACCATGCTAGTTTCTTGTCTTAGACAAAGACATCATGCTAGTTTCTAGTTTCTTGTCTGAGACAAAGACATCATGCTAGTTTCTAGTTTCTTGTCTGAGACAAAGACATCATGCTAGTTTCTAGTTTCTTGTCTGAGACAAAGACATCATGCTAGTTTCTAGTTTCTTGTCTGAGACAAAGACATCATGCTAGTTTCTAGTTTCTTGTCTGAGACAAAGACATCATGCTAGTTTCTAGTTTCTTGTCTGAGACAAAGACATCATGCTAGTTTCTAGTTTCTTGTCTGAGACAAAGACATCATGCTAGTTTCTGGTAGCTTATCTGATCATCTTTAGCTATCTTGTCTTAGACAAAGACATCATGCTAGTTTCTGGTAGCTTATCTGATCATCTTTAGCTATCTTGTCTGAGACAAAGACATCATGCTAGTTTCTGGTTGCTTATCTGATCATCTTTAGCTATCTTGTCTTAGACAAAGACACCATGCTAGTTTCTGGTTGCTTATCTGATCATCTTTAGCTATCTTGTCTTAGACAAAGACATCATGCTAGTTTCTGGTTGCTTATCTGATCATCTTTAGCTATCTTGTCTTAGACAAAGACATCATGCTAGTTTCTGGTTGCTTATCTGATCATCTTTAGCTATCTTGTCTTAGACAAAGACATCATGCTAGTTTCTGGTTGCTTATCTGATCATCTTTAGCTATCTTGTCTGAGACAAAGACATCATGCTAGTTTCTGGTAGCTTATCTGATCATCTTTAGCTATCTTGTCTTAGACAAAGACATCATGCTAGTTTCTGGTAGCTTATCTGATCATCTTTAGCTATCTTGTCTTAGACAAAGACATCATGCTAGTTTCTGGTAGCTTATCTGATCATCTTTAGCTATCTTGTCTTAGACAAAGACATCATGCTAGTTTCTGGTAGCTTATCTGATCATCTTTAGCTATCTTGTCTTAGACAAAGACATCATGCTAGTTTCTGGTAGCTTATCTGATCATCTTTAGCTATCTTGTCTGAGACAAAGACATCATGCTAGTTTCTGGTTGCTTATCTGATCATCTTTAGCTATCTTGTCTTAGACAAAGACATCATGCTAGTTTCTGGTTGCTTATCTGATCATCTTTAGCTATCTTGTCTTAGACAAAGACATCATGCTAGTTTCTGGTTGCTTATCTGATCATCTTTAGCTATCTTGTCTTAGACAAAGACACCATGCTAGTTTCTGGTTGCTTATCTGATCATCTTTAGCTATCTTGTCTGAGACAAAGACACCATGCTAGTTTCTTGTCTTAGACAAAGACATCATGCTAGTTTCTAGTTTCTTGTCTGAGACAAAGACATCATGCTAGTTTCTAGTTTCTTGTCTGAGACAAAGACATCATGCTAGTTTCTAGTTTCTTGTCTGAGACAAAGACATCATGCTAGTTTCTAGTTTCTTGTCTGAGACAAAGACATCATGCTAGTTTCTAGTTTCTTGTCTGAGACAAAGACATCATGCTAGTTTCTAGTTTCTTGTCTGAGACAAAGACATCATGCTAGTTTCTAGTTTCTTGTCTGAGACAAAGACATCATGCTAGTTTCTGGTAGCTTATCTGATCATCTTTAGCTATCTTGTCTTAGACAAAGACATCATGCTAGTTTCTGGTAGCTTATCTGATCATCTTTAGCTATCTTGTCTGAGACAAAGACATCATGCTAGTTTCTGGTTGCTTATCTGATCATCTTTAGCTATCTTGTCTTAGACAAAGACACCATGCTAGTTTCTGGTTGCTTATCTGATCATCTTTAGCTATCTTGTCTTAGACAAAGACATCATGCTAGTTTCTGGTTGCTTATCTGATCATCTTTAGCTATCTTGTCTTAGACAAAGACATCATGCTAGTTTCTGGTTGCTTATCTGATCATCTTTAGCTATCTTGTCTTAGACAAAGACATCATGCTAGTTTCTGGTTGCTTATCTGATCATCTTTAGCTATCTTGTCTGAGACAAAGACATCATGCTAGTTTCTGGTAGCTTATCTGATCATCTTTAGCTATCTTGTCTTAGACAAAGACATCATGCTAGTTTCTGGTAGCTTATCTGATCATCTTTAGCTATCTTGTCTTAGACAAAGACATCATGCTAGTTTCTGGTAGCTTATCTGATCATCTTTAGCTATCTTGTCTTAGACAAAGACATCATGCTAGTTTCTGGTAGCTTATCTGATCATCTTTAGCTATCTTGTCTTAGACAAAGACATCATGCTAGTTTCTGGTAGCTTATCTGATCATCTTTAGCTATCTTGTCTGAGACAAAGACATCATGCTAGTTTCTGGTTGCTTATCTGATCATCTTTAGCTATCTTGTCTTAGACAAAGACATCATGCTAGTTTCTGGTAGCTTATCTGATCATCTTTAGCTATCTTGTCTGAGACAAAGACATCATGCTAGTTTCTGGTTGCTTATCTGATCATCTTTAGCTATCTTGTCTTAGACAAAGACATCATGCTAGTTTCTGGTAGCTTATCTGATCATCTTTAGCTATCTTGTCTTAGACAAAGACATCATGCTAGTTTCTGGTAGCTTATCTGATCATCTTTAGCTATCTTGTCTTAGACAAAGACATCATGCTAGTTTCTGGTTGCTTATCTGATCAACTTTAGCTATCTTGTCTGAGACAAAGACACCATGCTAGTTTCTGGTTGCTTATCTGATCATCTTTAGCTATCTTGTCTTAGACAAAGACATCATGCTAGTTTCTGGTTGCTTATCTGATCATCTTTAGCTATCTTGTCTTAGACAAAGACATCATGCTAGTTTCTGGTTGCTTATCTGATCATCTTTAGCTATCTTGTCTTAGACAAAGACACCATGCTAGTTTCTGGTTGCTTATCTGATCATCTTTAGCTATCTTGTCTGAGACAAAGACACCATGCTAGTTTCTTGTCTTAGACAAAGACATCATGCTAGTTTCTAGTTTCTTGTCTGAGACAAAGACATCATGCTAGTTTCTAGTTTCTTGTCTGAGACAAAGACATCATGCTAGTTTCTAGTTTCTTGTCTGAGACAAAGACATCATGCTAGTTTCTAGTTTCTTGTCTGAGACAAAGACATCATGCTAGTTTCTAGTTTCTTGTCTGAGACAAAGACATCATGCTAGTTTCTAGTTTCTTGTCTGAGACAAAGACATCATGCTAGTTTCTAGTTTCTTGTCTGAGACAAAGACATCATGCTAGTTTCTAGTTTCTTGTCTGAGACAAAGACATCATGCTAGTTTCTAGTTTCTTGTCTGAGACAAAGACATCATGCTAGTTTCTAGTTTCTTGTCTGAGACAAAGACATCATGCTAGTTTCTGGTATCTTGTCTGAGACAAAGACATCATGCTAGTTTCTAGTTTCTTGTCTGAGACAAAGACATCATGCTAGTTTCTGGTTTCTTGTCTGAGACAAAGACATCATGCTAGTTTCTAGTTTCTTGTCTGAGACAAAGACATCATGCTAGTTTCTGGTATCTTGTCTGAGACAAAGACATCATGCTAGTTTCTAGTTTCTTGTCTGAGACAAAGACATCATGCTAGTTTCTGGTATCTTGTCTGAGACAAAGACATCATGCTAGTTTCTAGTTTCTTGTCTGAGACAAAGACATCATGCTAGTTTCTAGTTTCTTGTCTGAGACAAAGACATCATGCTAGTTTCTAGTTTCTTGTCTGAGACAAAGACATCATGCTAGTTTCTAGTTTCTTGTCTGAGACAAAGACATCATGCTAGTTTCTAGTTTCTTGTCTGAGACAAAGACATCATGCTAGTTTCTAGTTTCTTGTCTGAGACAAAGACATCATGCTAGTTTCTGGTATCTTGTCTGAGACAAAGACATCATGCTAGTTTCTAGTTTCTTGTCTGAGACAAAGACATCATGCTAGTTTCTGGTTTCTTGTCTGAGACAAAGACATCATGCTAGTTTCTAGTTTCTTGTCTGAGACAAAGACATCATGCTAGTTTCTGGTATCTTGTCTGAGACAAAGACATCATGCTAGTTTCTAGTTTCTTGTCTGAGACAAAGACATCATGCTAGTTTCTGGTATCTTGTCTGAGACAAAGACATCATGCTAGTTTCTAGTTTCTTGTCTGAGACAAAGACATCATGCTAGTTTCTAGTTTCTTGTCTGAGACAAAGACATCATGCTAGTTGCTAGTTGCTAGTTTCTAGTTTCTTGTCTGAGAGGAAAAAAGAAAAGTAAAACATACATTTTTTTAAATGTTTGTGCTGCAATTATTTGAGAATTGACTTTAATGTGTTGTGCTGCTATACAAGTGTTCAGTATTGGGGAGCCAGTCAGCCAGTCAGCCAGTCAGCCAGTCAGTCAGTCAGTCAGTCAGCCAGTCAGCCAGTCAGTCAGTCAGCCAGCCAGTCAGTCAGTCAGTCAGCCAGTCAGCCAGTCAGTCAGTCAGTCAGCCAGTCAGCCAGTCAGCCAGTCAGTCAGTCAGCCAGTCAGTCAGCCAGTCAGCCAGTCAGTCAGTCAGTCAGCCAGTCAGCCAGCCAGTCAGCCAGTCAGCCAGTCAGCCAGTCAGTCAGCCAGCCAGTCAGCCAGTCAGCCAGTCAGCCAGTCAGTCAGCCAGTCAGCCAGTCAGCCAGTCAGCCAGTCAGCCAGTCAGCCAGTCAGCCAGTCAGCCAGTCAGTCAGTCAGTCAGTCAGCCAGTCAGCCAGTCAGCCAGTCAGTCAGCAGTCAGCCAGTCAGCCAGTCAGCCAGTCAGTCAGTCAGTCAGTCAGTCAGCCAGTCAGTCAGTCAGTCAGTCAGCCAGTCAGTCAGTCAGTCAGCCAGTCAGTCAGCCAGTCAGCCAGTCAGTCAGTCAGCCAGTCAGCCAGTCAGTCAGTCAGCCAGTCAGCCAGTCAGCCAGTCAGCCAGTCAGCCAGTCAGCCAGTCAGCCAGTCAGCCAGTCAGTCAGTCAGTCAGTCAGCCAGCCAGTCAGCCAGT